>NW_027316056.1:41005967-41051937 GCF_026437365.1 Eucyclogobius newberryi
GGTTAGACCAGGATCCAGACCAAGACCCCAAAGAGCTAGAGCAGAGACACAAGGTTAGACCAGGATCCAGACCAGGATCCTGACCAGGAGGTTTGTTTGACCTGGCTGGTTGCTAGGTGACACAGGGAGAACATCTAAAGCTGGTTCAGAACTGGAGCCGGCGATAATGAGCTGCATTAACCGCTCTGTGTAACGCACACCTCGCATGATTGACAGCTCCTGCTTCATTTATGAGTGTCAACTGTCACCTTTAAACCCGCCCCCTCCACATGCCCCGCCCCTGTTCTGTGCGACCTCCGACCCCTGTGTAAACGCCGCTGTCCTGTCTCGTTCAGCTGTCAATCATCATCAGAACCTCACTTTACTGCCTGTCTGTCAAATGTGATACACCAGTGGAGCTACAGTCCAGAGTCTCGTGACATTGACGGATAAAACAACCGAGCTACAGTCTCAAGTACGGTGATATTAACAGATACAACAGTGGAGCTACAGTCCTGACTCTGGTGATAACAGATTAAACAGTGGAGCTACAGTCCTGACTCTGGTGATAACAGATTAAACAGTGGAGCTACAGTCCTGACTCTGGTGATAACAGATAAAACAGTGGAGCTACAGTCCTGACTCTGGTGATAACAGATAAAACAGTGGAGCTACAGTGGGGTCCTTGTCCTCTCCAGGTGGGTGGGAGGTCCTTGTCCTCTCCAGGTGGGTGGGGGGTCCTTGTCCTCTCCAGGTGGGTGGGAGGTCCTTGTCCTCTCCAGGTGGGTGGGGGGTCCTTGTCCTCTCCAGGTGGGTGGGGGGTCCTTGTTCTCTCCAGGTGGGTGGAGGGTCCTTGTCCTCTCCAGGTGGGTGGGGGGTCCTTGTCCTCTCCAGGTGGGTGGGGGGTCCTTGTCCTCTCCAGGTGGGTGGGGGGTCCTTGTCCTCTCCAGGTGGGTGGGGAGTCCTCGCCCCAAGTGGAGGAGTTCAAGTATCTCGGGGTCTTGATGGAGTGTGAGATTGACAGCTGGTTGTGGTGAAGAAGGAGCTGAGTCCAAACACAAAGCTCTGGATTTACCGCTCACTCCACGTTCTGACCTCACCTACGGTCATGAGCATTAATGACCCAAAGGACAAGATCGCGGATACAAGCGGTCAAAATGAGTTTCCGCCGCCGGGTGGCTGGGCTCCCTTAGAGATAGGGGGAGGAGCTCATTTACACGGGGGGGAACTCGGAGTAGAGCCGCTGCTCCTCCTGGGGAGGTGTTTCGGGCATGTCCCTCCGGGAAGAGGCCCTGAGGAACTCCCAGGACACGCTGGAGGGACTATGTCTCTCTCTGGCCTGGGAACGCCTCGGGATCCCCCCGGAGGAGTTAGAGGAAGTGTCTGGGGAGAGGGAAGTCTGGGAGTCCCTGCTTAGACTGCTGCCCCCGCGACCAGGGACAAGAGGAAGAAGATGGATGGTCTTTTGTTTTTATCGTTCCAGTGAGCCAACAGGTGGCGCTATGAAAAGTTGACCTCAGCCATAGTGTGGTGCATTCTGGGCAAAGCAATAACGTCTCCATGGAAACAAGTGGAGCCTCCAGCAGGAAAGGTCCAGAGTGGAGCTTTAGGTTTTGTGGTTACTAAAGGTCAGAGTGTGAGGAGCAGCTGGAGTGGACAATGTTCCACAGTAGTGAACGTCTCCTCAAGAGAACCTGCAGAAGCCTTCCTGTGGCTCGCCTCTCCACAGATCTGACCCCTAACTAAGTTCATTACCATAGAGAATGTTTCAAGGCGTCAGAAAAGTTAGAAGCTTTAAAAACATAGCTACCTTTGTTCTACAGAAGGTCTCGGGGGGACACAGAAGGTCTCACGGGGGAGAAGATCTCAGGGGGGAGAAAGCCTCAGGGGGGACGCAGAAGGTCTCAGTGGGGACGCAGAAGGTCTCAGGGGGGACGCAGAAGGTCTCAGGGGGACGCAGAAGGTCTCAGGGGGGAGAAGATCTCAGGGGGGAGAAAGCCTCAGGGGGGACGCAGAAGGTCTCAGTGGGGACGCAGAAGGTCTCAGGGGGGACGCAGAAGGTCTCAGGGGGACGCAGAAGGTCTCAGGGGGGAGAAGGTCACAGGGGGGACGCAGAAGGTCTCAGGGGGGATGCAGAAGGGCTCGCGGGGGAGAAGATCTCAGGGGGGAGAAGGCCTCAGGGGGGACGCAGAAGGTCTCAGTGGGGACGCAGAAGGTCTCAGGGGGGACGCAGAAGGTCTCAGGGGGGACGCAGAAGGTCTCAGGGGGACGCAGAAGGTCTCAGGGGGGAGAAGGTCACAGGGGGGACGCAGAAGGTCTCAGGGGGGACGCAGAAGGGCTCACGGGGGAGAAGATCTCAGGGGGGAGAAGGCCTCAGGGGGGACGCAGAAGGTCTCAGTGGGGACGCAGAAGGTCTCAGGGGGGACGCAGAAGGTCTCAGGGGGGAGAAGGTCACAGGGGGGACGCAGAAGGTCTCAGGGGGGACGCAGAAGGTCTCAGGGGGACGCAGAAGGTCTCAGGGGGGAGAAGGTCACAGGGGGGACGCAGAAGGTCTCAGGGGGGACGCAGAAGGGCTCACGGGGGAGAAGATCTCAGGGGGGAGAAGGCCTCAGGGGGGACGCAGAAGGTCTCAGTGGGGACGCAGAAGGTCTCAGGGGGGACGCAGAAGGTCTCAGGGGGGAGAAGGTCACAGGGGGGACGCAGAAGGTCTCAGGGGGGACGCAGAAGGTCTCAGGGGGACGCAGAAGGTCTCAGGGGGGTGAAGGTCACAGGGGGGACGCAGAAGGTCTCAGGGGGGACGCAGAAGGGCTCACGGGGGAGAAGATCTCAGGGGGGAGAAGGCCTCAGGGGGGACGCAGAAGGTCTCAGTGGGGACGCAGAAGGTCTCAGGGGGGACGCAGAAGGTCTCAGGGGGGAGAAGGTCACAGGGGGGACGCAGAAGGTCTCAGGGGGGAGAAGGTCACAGGGGGGACGCAGAAGGTCTCAGGGGGGACGCAGAAGGTCTCAGGGGGGAGAAGGTCACAGGGGGGATGCAGAAGGTCTCAGGGGGGACGCAGAAGGTCTCAGGGGGACGCAGAAGGTCTCAGGGGGGAGAAGATCTCAGGTGGGAGAAGGTCTCTGGGGGACGCAGAAAGTCTCAGGGGGGACGTGGAAGGTCTCTGGAGGACGCAGAAGGTCTCAGGGGGGACGCAGAAGGTCTCAGGGGGAGAAGGTGTCAGGGGGGAGAAGGTCTCAGGGGGGAGAAGGCCTCAGGGGGGACGCAGAAGGTCTCAGTGGGGACGCAGAAGGTCTCAGGGGGGACGCAGAAGGTCTCAGGGGGGAGAAGGTCACAGGGGGGACGCAGAAGGTCACAGGGGGGACGCAGAAGGTCTCAGGGGGGACGCAGAAGGTCTCAGGGGGGAGAAGGTCACAGGGGGGACGCAGAAGGTCTCAGGGGGGACGCAAAATGTCTCAGGGGGACGCAGAAGGTCTCAGGGGGGAGAAGATCTCAGGGGGGAGAAGGTCTCAGTTGGGAGAAGGTCTCTGGGGGACGCAGAAGGTCTCAGGGGGGACGCAGAAGGTCTCAGGGGGGACGCAGAAGGTCTCAAGGTGGACGCAGAAGGTCTCAGGGGGGACGCAGAAGGTCTCAGGGGGGAGAAGGTCTCAGGGGGGACGCGGAAGGTCTCTGGAGGACGCAGAAGGTCTCAGGGGGGACGCAGAAGGTCTCAGGGGGGAGAGGGTGTCAGGGGGGAGAAGGTCTCGGGGGGGAGAAGGTCTCAGGGGGGAGAAGGTCTCAGGGGGGACGCAGAAGGTCTCAGGGGGGGAAGGTGTCAGGGGGGAGAAGGTCTCAGGGGGGAGACGGTCTCAGGGGGGAGAAGGTCTCTGGGGGGAGAAGGTCTCTGGGGGGACGCAGAAGGTCTCAGTGGGGACGCAGAAGGTCTCAGGGGGGACGCAGAAGGTCTCAGGGGGGACGCAGAAGGTCTCAGGGGGGAGAAGGTCACAGGGGGGACGCAGAAGGTCTCAGGGGGGAGAAGGTCACAGGGGGGACGCAGAAGGTCTCAGGGGGGACGCAGAAGGTCTCAGGGGGACGCAGAAGGTCTCAGGGGGGAGAAGATCTCAGGTGGGAGAAGCTCTCTGGGGGACGCAGAAAGTCTCAGGGGGGACGCGGAAGGTCTCTGGAGGACGCAGAAGGTCTCAGGGGGGACGCAGAAGGTCTCAGGGGGAGAAGGTGTCAGGGGGGAGAAGGTCTCAGGGGGGACGCAGAAGGTCTCAGGGGGGACGCAGAAGGTCTCAGGGGGGACGCAGAAGGTCTCAGGGGGGAGAAGGTCACAGGGGGGACGCAGAAGGTCTCAGGGGGACGCAGAAGGTCTCAGGGGGGAGAAGATCTCAGGGGGGAGAAGGTCTCCGGTGGGAGAAGGTCTCTGGGGGACGCAGAAGGTCTCAGGGGGGACGCAGAAGGTCTCAGGGGGGACGCAGAAGGTCTCAGGGGGGAGAAGGTCACAGGGGGGATGCAGAAGGTCTCAGGGGGGACGCAGAAGGTCTCAGGGGGACGCAGAAGGTCTCAGGGGGGAGAAGATCTCAGGTGGGAGAAGGTCTCTGGGGGACGCAGAATGTCTCAGGGGGACGCAGAAGGTCTCAGGGGGGAGAAGATCTCAGGGGGGAGAAGGTCTCAGGTGGGAGAAGGTCTCTGGGGGACGCAGAAGGTCTCAGGGGGGACGCAGAAGGTCTCAGGGGGGACGCAGAAGGTCTCAAGGGGGACGCAGAAGGTCTCAGGGGGGACGCAGAAGGTCTCAGGGGGGAGAAGGTCTCAGGGGGGACGCGGAAGGTCTCTGGAGGACGCAGAAGGTCTCAGGGGGGACGCAGAAGGTCTCAGGGGGGAGAAGGTGTCAGGGGGGAGAAGGTCTCGGGGGGGAGAAGGTCTCAGGGGGGAGAAGGTCTCAGGGGGGACGCAGAAGGTCTCAGGGGGGGAAGGTGTCAGGGGGGAGAAGGTCTCAGGGGGGAGACGGTCTCAGGGGGGAGAAGGTCTCTGGGGGGAGAAGGTCTCTGGGGGGACGCGGAAGGTCTCAGTGGGGACGCAGAAGGTCTCAGGGGGGACGCAGAAGGTCTCAGGGGGGACGCAGAAGGTCTCAGGGGGAGAAGGTGTCAGGGGGGACGCAGAAGGTCTCAGGGGGGAGAAGGTCACAGGGGGGACGCAGAAGGTCTCAGGGGGGACGCAGAAGGTCTCAGGGGGACGCAGAAGGTCTCAGGGGGGAGAAGATCTCAGGTGGGAGAAGCTCTCTGGGGGACGCAGAAAGTCTCAGGGGGGACGCGGAAGGTCTCTGGAGGACGCAGAAGGTCTCAGGGGGGACGCAGAGGGTCTCAGGGGGAGAAGGTGTCAGGGGGGAGAAGGTCTCAGGGGGGACGCAGAAGGTCTCAGGGGGGACGCAGAAGGTCTCAGGGGGGACGCAGAAGGTCTCAGGGGGGAGAAGGTCACAGGGGGGACGCAGAAGGTCTCAGGGGGACGCAGAAGGTCTCAGGGGGGAGAAGATCTCAGGGGGGAGAAGGTCTCCGGTGGGAGAAGGTCTCTGGGGGACGCAGAAGGTCTCAGGGGGGACGCAGAAGGTCTCAGGGGGGACGCAGAAGGTCTCAGGGGGGAGAAGGTCACAGGGGGGGATGCAGAAGGTCTCAGGGGGGACGCAGAAGGTCTCAGGGGGACGCAGAAGGTCTCAGGGGGGAGAAGATCTCAGGTGGGAGAAGGTCTCTGGGGGACGCAGAAAGTCTCAGGGGGGACGCGGAAGGTCTCTGGAGGACGCAGAAGGTCTCAGGTGGACGCAGAAGGTCTCAGGGGGAGAAGGTGTCAGGGGGGAGAAGGTCTCAGGGGGGAGAAGGCCTCAGGGGGGACGCAGAAGGTCTCAGTGGGGACGCAGAAGGTCTCAGGGGGGACGCAGAAGGTCTCAGGGGGGAGAAGGTCACAGGGGGGACGCAGAAGGTCACAGGGGGGACGCAGAAGGTCTCAGGGGGGACGCAGAAGGTCTCAGGGGGGAGAAGGTCACAGGGGGGACGCAGAAGGTCTCAGGGGGGACGCAGAATGTCTCAGGGGGACGCAGACGGTCTCAGGGGGGAGAAGATCTCAGTTGGGAGAAGGTCTCTGGGGGACGCAGAAGGTCTCAGGGGGGAGAAGGTCTCAGGGGGGACGCAGAAGGTCTCAAGGGGGACGCAGAAGGTCTCAGGGGGGACGCAGAAGGTCTCAGGGGGGAGAAGGTCTCAGGGGGGACGCGGAAGGTCTCTGGAGGACGCAGAAGGTCTCAGGGGGGACGCAGAAGGTCTCAGGGGGGAGAAGGTCTCAGGGGGGAGAAGGTCTCAGGGGGGAGAAGGTCTCAGGGGGGACGCAGAAGGTCTCAGGGGGGGAAGGTGTCAGGGGGGAGAAGGTCTCAGGGGGGAGACGGTCTCAGGGGGGAGAAGGTCTCTGGGGGGAGAAGGTCTCTGGGGGGACGCAGAAGGTCTCAGTGGGGACGCAGAAGGTCTCAGGGGGGACGCAGAAGGTCTCAGGGGGGACGCAGAAGGTCTCAGGGGGGAGAAGGTCACAGGGGGGACGCAGAAGGTCTCAGGGGGGACGCAGAAGGTCTCAGGGGGGAGAAGGTCACAGGGGGGATGCAGAAGGTCTCAGGGGGGACGCAGAAGGTCTCAGGGGGACGCAGAAGGTCTCAGGGGGGAGAAGATCTCAGGTGGGAGAAGGTCTCTGGGGGACGCAGAAAGTCTCAGGGGGGACGCGGAAGGTCTCTGGAGGACGCAGAAGGTCTCAGGGGGGACGCAGAAGGTCTCAGGGGGAGAAGGTGTCAGGGGGGAGAAGGTCTCAGGGGGGAGAAGGCCTCAGGGGGGATGCAGAAGGTCTCAGTGGGGACGCAGAAGGTCTCAGGGGGGACGCAGAAGGTCTCAGGGGGGAGAAGGTCACAGGGGGGACGCAGAAGGTCACAGGGGGGACGCAGAAGGTCTCAGGGGGGAGAAGGTCACAGGGGGGACGCAGAAGGTCTCAGGGGGGACGCAGAATGTCTCAGGGGGACGCAGAAGGTCTCAGGGGGGAGAAGATCTCAGGGGGGAGAAGGTCTCAGGTGGGAGAAGGTCTCTGGGGGACGCAGAAGGTCTCAGGGGGGACGCAGAAGGTCTCAGGGGGGACGCAGAAGGTCTCAAGGGGGACGCAGAAGGTCTCAGGGGGGACGCAGAAGGTCTCAGGGGGGACGCAGAAGGTCTCAGGGGGGAGAAGGTCACAGGGGGGGATGCAGAAGGTCTCAGGGGGGACGCAGAAGGTCTCAGGGGGACGCAGAAGGTCTCAGGGGGGAGAAGATCTCAGGTGGGAGAAGGTCTCTGGGGGACGCAGAAAGTCTCAGGGGGGACGCGGAAGGTCTCTGGGGGGACGCAGAAGATCTCAGGGGGGAGAAGGTCACAGGGGGGACGCAGAAGGTCACAGGGGGGACATAGAAGGTCTCAGGGGGGACGCAGAAGGTCTCAGGGGGGAGAAGGTCACAGGGGGGACGCAGAAGGTCTCAGGGGGGACGCAGAATGTCTCAGGGGGACGCAGAAGGTCTCAGGGGGGAGAAGATCTCAGGGGGGAGAAGGTCTCAGTTGGGAGATGGTCTCTGGGGGACGCAGAAGGTCTCAGGGGGGACGCAGAAGGTCTCAGGGGGGACGCAGAAGGTCTCAAGGGGGACGCAGAAGGTCTCAGGGGGGACGCAGAAGGTCTCAGGGGGGAGAAGGTCTCAGGGGGGACGCGGAAGGTCTCTGGAGGACGCAGAAGGTCTCAGGGGGGACGCAGAAGGTCTCAGGGGGGAGAAGGTCTCAGGGGGGAGAAGGTCTCAGGGGGGAGAAGGTCTCAGGGGGGAGAAGGTCTCAGGGGGGACGCAGAAGGTCTCAGGGGGGGAAGGTGTCAGGGGGAGAAGGTCTCAGGGGGGAGACGGTCTCAGGGGGGAGAAGGTCTCTGGGGGGACGCAGAAGGTCTCAGGGGGGACGCAGAAGGTCTCAGGGGGGACGCAGAAGGTCTCAGGGGGGAGAAGGTCACAGGGGGGACGCAGAAGGTCTCAGGGGGGACGCAGAAGGTCTCAGGGGGGAGAAGGTCACAGGGGGGATGCAGAAGGTCTCAGGGGGGACGCAGAAGGTCTCAGGGGGACGCAGAAGGTCTCAGGGGGACGCAGAAGGTCTCAGGGGGGAGAAGATCTCAGGTGGGAGAAGGTCTCTGGGGGACGCAGAAAGTCTCAGGGGGGACGCGGAAGGTCTCTGGGGGAGAAGGTGTCAGGGGGGAGAAGGTCTCAGGGGGGAGAAGGCCTCAGGGGGGATGCAGAAGGTCTCAGTGGGGACGCAGAAGGTCTCAGGGGGGACGCAGAAGGTCTCAGGGGGGAGAAGGTCACAGGGGGGACGCAGAAGGTCACAGGGGGGACGCAGAAGGTCTCAGGGGGGACGCAGAAGGTCTCAGAGGGGAGAAGGTCACAGGGGGGACGCAGAAGGTCTCAGGGGGGACGCAGAATGTCTCAGGGGGGACGCAGAAGGTCTCAGGGGGGACGCAGAAGGTCTCAGGGGGGAGAAGGTCACAGGGGGGATGCAGAAGGTCTCAGGGGGGACGCAGAAGGTCTCAGGGGGACGCAGAAGGTCTCAGGGGGGAGAAGATCTCAGGTGGGAGAAGGTCTCTGGGGGACGCAGAATGTCTCAGGGGGACGCAGAAGGTCTCAGGGGGGAGAAGATCTCAGGGGGGAGAAGGTCTCAGGTGGGAGAAGGTCTCTGGGGGACGCAGAAGGTCTCAGGGGGGACGCAGAAGGTCTCAGGGGGGACGCAGAAGGTCTCAAGGGGGACGCAGAAGGTCTCAGGGGGGACGCAGAAGGTCTCAGGGGGGAGAAGGTGTCAGGGGGGAGAAGGTCTCGGGGGGGAGAAGGTCTCAGGGGGGAGAAGGTCTCAGGGGGGACGCAGAAGGTCTCAGGGGGGGAAGGTGTCAGGGGGGAGAAGGTCTCAGGGGGGAGACGGTCTCAGGGGGGAGAAGGTCTCTGGGGGGAGAAGGTCTCTGGGGGGACGCGGAAGGTCTCAGTGGGGACGCAGAAGGTCTCAGGGGGGACGCAGAAGGTCTCAGGGGGGACGCAGAAGGTCTCAGGGGGAGAAGGTGTCAGGGGGGACGCAGAAGGTCTCAGGGGGGAGAAGGTCACAGGGGGGACGCAGAAGGTCTCAGGGGGGACGCAGAAGGTCTCAGGGGGACGCAGAAGGTCTCAGGGGGGAGAAGATCTCAGGTGGGAGAAGCTCTCTGGGGGACGCAGAAAGTCTCAGGGGGGACGCGGAAGGTCTCTGGAGGACGCAGAAGGTCTCAGGGGGGACGCAGAAGGTCTCAGGGGGAGAAGGTGTCAGGGGGGAGAAGGTCTCAGGGGGGACGCAGAAGGTCTCAGGGGGGACGCAGAAGGTCTCAGGGGGGAGAAGGTCACAGGGGGGACGCAGAAGGTCTCAGGGGGACGCAGAAGGTCTCAGGGGGGAGAAGATCTCAGGGGGGAGAAGGTCTCCGGTGGGAGAAGGTCTCTGGGGGACGCAGAAGGTCTCAGGGGGGACGCAGAAGGTCTCAGGGGGGACGCAGAAGGTCTCAGGGGGGAGAAGGTCACAGGGGGGGATGCAGAAGGTCTCAGGGGGGACGCAGAAGGTCTCAGGGGGACGCAGAAGGTCTCAGGGGGGAGAAGATCTCAGGTGGGAGAAGGTCTCTGGGGGACGCAGAAAGTCTCAGGGGGGACGCGGAAGGTCTCTGGAGGACGCAGACGGTCTCAGGTGGACGCAGAAGGTCTCAGGGGGAGAAGGTGTCAGGGGGGAGAAGGTCTCAGGGGGGAGAAGGCCTCAGGGGGGACGCAGAAGGTCTCAGTGGGGACGCAGAAGGTCTCAGGGGGGACGCAGAAGGTCTCAGGGGGGAGAAGGTCACAGGGGGGACGCAGAAGGTCACAGGGGGGACGCAGAAGGTCTCAGGGGGGACGCAGAAGGTCTCAGGGGGGAGAAGGTCACAGGGGGGACGCAGAAGGTCTCAGGGGGGACGCAGAATGTCTCAGGGGGACGCAGACGGTCTCAGGGGGGAGAAGATCTCAGTTGGGAGAAGGTCTCTGGGGGACGCAGAAGGTCTCAGGGGGGAGAAGGTCTCAGGGGGGACGCAGAAGGTCTCAAGGGGGACGCAGAAGGTCTCAGGGGGGACGCAGAAGGTCTCAGGGGGGAGAAGGTCTCAGGGGGGACGCGGAAGGTCTCTGGAGGACGCAGAAGGTCTCAGGGGGGACGCAGAAGGTCTCAGGGGGGAGAAGGTCTCAGGGGGGAGAAGGTCTCAGGGGGGAGAAGGTCTCAGGGGGGACGCAGAAGGTCTCAGGGGGGGAAGGTGTCAGGGGGGAGAAGGTCTCAGGGGGGAGACGGTCTCAGGGGGGAGAAGGTCTCTGGGGGGAGAAGGTCTCTGGGGGGACGCAGAAGGTCTCAGTGGGGACGCAGAAGGTCTCAGGGGGGACGCAGAAGGTCTCAGGGGGGACGCAGAAGGTCTCAGGGGGGAGAAGGTCACAGGGGGGACGCAGAAGGTCTCAGGGGGGACGCAGAAGGTCTCAGGGGGGAGAAGGTCACAGGGGGGATGCAGAAGGTCTCAGGGGGGACGCAGAAGGTCTCAGGGGGACGCAGAAGGTCTCAGGGGGGAGAAGATCTCAGGTGGGAGAAGGTCTCTGGGGGACGCAGAAAGTCTCAGGGGGGACGCGGAAGGTCTCTGGAGGACGCAGAAGGTCTCAGGGGGGACGCAGAAGGTCTCAGGGGGAGAAGGTGTCAGGGGGGAGAAGGTCTCAGGGGGGAGAAGGCCTCAGGGGGGATGCAGAAGGTCTCAGTGGGGACGCAGAAGGTCTCAGGGGGGACGCAGAAGGTCTCAGGGGGGAGAAGGTCACAGGGGGGACGCAGAAGGTCACAGGGGGGACGCAGAAGGTCTCAGGGGGGACGCAGAAGGTCTCAGGGGGGAGAAGGTCACAGGGGGGACGCAGAAGGTCTCAGGGGGGACGCAGAATGTCTCAGGGGGACGCAGAAGGTCTCAGGGGGGAGAAGATCTCAGGGGGGAGAAGGTCTCAGGTGGGAGAAGGTCTCTGGGGGACGCAGAAGGTCTCAGGGGGGACGCAGAAGGTCTCAGGGGGGACGCAGAAGGTCTCAAGGGGGACGCAGAAGGTCTCAGGGGGGACGCAGAAGGTCTCAGGGGGGACGCAGAAGGTCTCAGGGGGGAGAAGGTCACAGGGGGGGATGCAGAAGGTCTCAGGGGGGACGCAGAAGGTCTCAGGGGGACGCAGAAGGTCTCAGGGGGGAGAAGATCTCAGGTGGGAGAAGGTCTCTGGGGGACGCAGAAAGTCTCAGGGGGGACGCGGAAGGTCTCTGGGGGGACGCAGAAGATCTCAGGGGGGAGAAGGTCACAGGGGGGACGCAGAAGGTCACAGGGGGGACATAGAAGGTCTCAGGGGGGACGCAGAAGGTCTCAGGGGGGAGAAGGTCACAGGGGGGACGCAGAAGGTCTCAGGGGGGACGCAGAATGTCTCAGGGGGACGCAGAAGGTCTCAGGGGGGAGAAGATCTCAGGGGGGAGAAGGTCTCAGTTGGGAGATGGTCTCTGGGGGACGCAGAAGGTCTCAGGGGGGACGCAGAAGGTCTCAGGGGGGACGCAGAAGGTCTCAAGGGGGACGCAGAAGGTCTCAGGGGGGACGCAGAAGGTCTCAGGGGGGAGAAGGTCTCAGGGGGGACGCGGAAGGTCTCTGGAGGACGCAGAAGGTCTCAGGGGGGACGCAGAAGGTCTCAGGGGGGAGAAGGTCTCAGGGGGGAGAAGGTCTCAGGGGGGAGAAGGTCTCAGGGGGGAGAAGGTCTCAGGGGGGACGCAGAAGGTCTCAGGGGGGGAAGGTGTCAGGGGGGAGAAGGTCTCAGGGGGGAGACGGTCTCAGGGGGGAGAAGGTCTCTGGGGGGACGCAGAAGGTCTCAGTGGGGACGCAGAAGGTCTCAGGGGGGACGCAGAAGGTCTCAGGGGGGACGCAGAAGGTCTCAGGGGGGAGAAGGTCACAGGGGGGACGCAGAAGGTCTCAGGGGGGACGCAGAAGGTCTCAGGGGGGAGAAGGTCACAGGGGGGATGCAGAAGGTCTCAGGGGGGACGCAGAAGGTCTCAGGGGGACGCAGAAGGTCTCAGGGGGACGCAGAAGGTCTCAGGGGGGAGAAGATCTCAGGTGGGAGAAGGTCTCTGGGGGACGCAGAAAGTCTCAGGGGGGACGCGGAAGGTCTCTGGGGGAGAAGGTGTCAGGGGGGAGAAGGTCTCAGGGGGGAGAAGGCCTCAGGGGGGATGCAGAAGGTCTCAGTGGGGACGCAGAAGGTCTCAGGGGGGACGCAGAAGGTCTCAGGGGGGAGAAGGTCACAGGGGGGACGCAGAAGGTCACAGGGGGGACGCAGAAGGTCTCAGGGGGGACGCAGAAGGTCTCAGAGGGGAGAAGGTCACAGGGGGGACGCAGAAGGTCTCAGGGGGGACGCAGAATGTCTCAGGGGGACGCAGAAGGTCTCATGGGGGAGAAAATCTCAGGGGGGAGAAGGTCTCAGTTGGGAGAAGGTCTCTGGGGGACGCAGAAGGTCTCAGGGGGGACGCAGAAGGTCTCAGGGGGGACGCAGAAGGTCTCAAGGGGGACGCAGAAGGTCTCAGGGGGGACGCAGAAGGTCTCAGGGGGGAGAAGGTCTCAGGGGGGACGTGGAAGGTCTCTGGAGGACGCAGAAGGTCTCAGGGGGGACGCAGAAGGTCTCAGGGGGGAGAAGGTGTCAGGGGGGAGAAGGTCTCAGGGGGGAGAAGGTCTCAGGGGGGAGAAGGTCTCAGGGGGGACGCAGAAGGTCTCAGGGGGGGAAGGTGTCAGGGGGGAGAAGGTCTCAGGGGGGAGACGGTCTCAGGGGGGAGAAGGTCTCTGGGGGGAGAAGGTCTCTGGGGGGACGCAGAAGGTCTCAGTGGGGACGCAGAAGGTCTCAGGGGGGACGCAGAAGGTCTCAGGGGGGACGCAGAAGGTCTCAGGGGGGAGAAGGTCACAGGGGGGACGCAGAAGGTCTCAGGGGGGAGAAGGTCACAGGGGGGACGCAGAAGGTCTCAGGGGGGACGCAGAAGGTCTCAGGGGGACGCAGAAGGTCTCAGGGGGGAGAAGATCTCAGGTGGGAGAAGCTCTCTGGGGGACGCAGAAAGTCTCAGGGGGGACGCGGAAGGTCTCTGGAGGACGCAGAAGGTCTCAGGGGGGACGCAGAAGGTCTCAGGGGGAGAAGGTGTCAGGGGGGAGAAGGTCTCAGGGGGGACGCAGAAGGTCTCAGGGGGGACGCAGAAGGTCTCAGGGGTGAGAAGGTCACAGGGGGAACGCAGAAGGTCTCAGGGGGACGCAGAAGGTCTCAGGGGGGAGAAGATCTCAGGGGGGAGAAGGTCTCCGGTGGGAGAAGGTCTCTGGGGGACGCAGAAGGTCTCAGGTGGGACGCAGAAGGTCTCAGGGGGGACGCAGAAGGTCTCAGGGGGACGCAGAAGGTTTCAGGGGGGACGCAGAAGGTCTCTGGGGGGAGAAGGTCTCAGGGGGGACGCGGAAGGTCTCTGGAGGACGCAAAAGGTCTCAGGGGGGACGCAGAAGGTCTCAGGGGGGAGAAGGTGTCAGGGGGGAGAAGGTCTCAGGGGGGAGAAGGTCTCAGGGGGGACGCAGAAGGTCTCAGGGGGGGAAGGTGTCAGGGGGGAGAAGGTGTCAGGGGGAGAAGGTCTCAGGGGGGAGAAGGTCTCAGGGGGAGACGGTCTCAGGGGGGAGAAGGTCTCTGGGGGGAGAAGGTCTCTGGGGGGACGCAGAAGGTCTCAGGGGGGAGAAGGTCTCAGGGGGGAGACGGTCTCAGGGGGGAGAAAGTCTCTGGGGGAGAAGGTCTCAGGGGGGAGAAGGTCTCAGGGGGGAGAAGGTCTCAGGGGGAGAAGGTCTCAGGGGGGAGAAGGTCTCAGGGGGAGAAGGTCTCAGGAGGGAGAACGTCTCAGGGGGGAGAAGGTCTCAGGAGGGAGAAGGTCTCAGGGGGGAGAAGGTCTCAGGGGGGAGAAGGCCTCAGGGGGGACGCAGAAGGTCTCAGTGGGGACGCAGAAGGTCTCAGGGGGGACGCAGAAGGTCTCAGGGGGGACGCAGAAGGTCTCAGGGGGGAGAAGGTCACAGGGGGGACGCAGAAGGTCTCAGGGGGGACGCAGAAGGTCTCAGGGGGACGCAGAAGGTCTCAGGGGGGAGAAGATCTCAGGGGGGAGAAGGTCTCAGGTGGGAGAAGGTCTCTGGGGGACGCAGAAGGTCTCAGGGGGGACGCAGAAGGTCTCAGGGGGGACGCAGAAGGTCTCAGGGGGGACGCAGAAGGTCTCAGGGGGGACGCAGAAGGTTTCAGGGGGGACGCAGAAGGTCTCAGGGGGGAGAAGGTATCAGGGGGGACGCGGAAGGTCTTTGGAGGACGCAGAAGTTCTCAGGGGGGACGCAGAAGGTCTCAGGGGGGAGAAGGTGTCAGGGGGGAGAAGGTCTCAGGGGGGAGAAGGTCTCAGGGGGGACGCAGAAGGTCTCATGGGGGGGAAGGTGTCAGGGGGGAGAAGGTGTCAGGGGGAGAAGGTCTCAGGGGGGAGAAGGTCTCAGGGGGGAGACGGTCTCAGGGGGGAGAAGGTCTCTGGGGGGAGAAGGTCTCAGGGGGGAGAAGGTCTCAGGAGGGAGAAGGTCTCAGGAGGGAGAAGGTCTCAGGGGGGAGAAGGTCTCAGGGGGGAGAAGGTCTCAGGGGGGAGAAGGTCTCAGTGGGGAGAAGGTCTCTTGGGGGAGAAGGTCTCTGGGGGGAGAAGGTCTCAGGGGGGAGAAGGTCTCAGGGGGGAGAAGGTCTCAGGGGGGAGAAGGTCTCTTGGGGGAGAAGGTCTCTGGGGGGAGAAGGTCTAAGGGGGACGTGGAAGGTCTCTGGAGGACGCAGAAGGTCTCAGGGGGGACGCAGAAGGTCTCAGGGGTGAGAAGGTCTCAGGGGGGAGAAGGTCTCAGGGGGGAGAAGGTCTCAGGGGGGAGAAAGTCTCAGGGGGGACGCAGAAGGTCTCAGGGGGGGAAGGTGTCAGGGGGGAGAAGGTCTCAGGGGGGAGAAGGTCTCTGGGGGGAGAAGGTCTCTGGGGGGACGCAGAAGGTCTCAGTGGGGACGCAGAAGGTCTCAGGGGGGACGCAGAAGGTCTCAGGGGGGACGCAGAAGGTCTCAGGGGGGAGAAGGTCACAGGGGGGACGCAGAAGGTCTCAGGGGGGACGCAGAAGGTCTCAGGGGGGAGAAGGTCACAGGGGGGATGCAGAAGGTCTCAGGGGGGACGCAGAAGGTCTCAGGGGGACGCAGAAGGTCTCAGGGGGGAGAAGATCTCAGGTGGGAGAAGGTCTCTGGGGGACGCAGAAAGTCTCAGGGGGGACGCGGAAGGTCTCTGGAGGACGCAGAAGGTCTCAGGGGGGACGCAGAAGGTCTCAGGGGGAGAAGGTGTCAGGGGGGAGAAGGTCTCAGGGGGGAGAAGGCCTCAGGGGGGATGCAGAAGGTCTCAGTGGGGACGCAGAACGTCTCAGGGGGGACGCAGAAGGTCTCAGGGGGGAGAAGGTCACAGGGGGGACGCAGAAGGTCACAGGGGGGACGCAGAAGGTCTCAGGGGGGACGCAGAAGGTCTCAGGGGGGAGAAGGTCACAGGGGGGACGCAGAAGGTCTCAGGGGGGACGCAGAATGTCTCAGGGGGACGCAGAAGGTCTCAGGGGGGAGAAGATCTCAGGGGGGAGAAGGTCTCAGGTGGGAGAAGGTCTCTGGGGGACGCAGAAGGTCTCAGGGGGGACGCAGAAGGTCTCAGGGGGGACGCAGAAGGTCTCAGGGGGGACGCAGAAGGTCTCAAGGGGGACGCAGAAGGTCTCAGGGGGGACGCAGAAGGTCTCAGGGGGGAGAAGGTCTCAGGGGGGACGCGGAAGGTCTCTGGAGGACGCAGAAGGTCTCAGGGGGGACGCAGAAGGTCTCAGGGGGGAGAAGGTGTCAGGGGGGAGAAGGTCTCAGGGGGGAGAAGGTCACAGGGGGGACGCAGAAGGTCTCAGGGGGGGAAGGTGTCAGGGGGGAGAAGGTCTCAGGGGGGAGACGGTCTCAGGGGGGAGAAGGTCTCTGGGGGGAGAAGGTCTCTGGGGGGACGCAGAAGGTCTCAGGGGGGACGCAGAAGGTCTCAGGGGGGACGCAGAAGGTCTCAGGGGGGAGAAGGTCACAGGGGGGACGCAGAAGGTCTCAGGGGGGAGAAGGTCACAGGGGGGACGCAGAAGGTCTCAGGGGGGAGAAGGTCACAGGGGGGACGCAGAAGGTCTCAGGGGGGAGAAGGTCACAGGGGGGACGCAGAAGGTCTCAGGGGGGACGCAGAAGGTCTCAGGGGGACGCAGAAGGTCTCAGGGGGGAGAAGATCTCAGGTGGGAGAAGCTCTCTGGGGGACGCAGAAAGTCTCAGGGGGGACGCGGAAGGTCTCTGGAGGAAGCAGAAGGTCTCAGGGGGGACGCAGAAGGTCTCAGGGGGAGAAGGTGTCAGGGGGGAGAAGGTCTCAGGGGGGACGCAGAAGGTCTCAGGGGGGAGAAGGTCACAGGGGGGACGCAGAAGGTCACAGGGGGGACGCAGAAGGTCTCAGGGGGGACGCAGAAGGTCTCAGAGGGGAGAAGGTCACAGGGGGGACGCAGAAGGTCTCAGGGGGGACGCAGAATGTCTCAGGGGGACGCAGAAGGTCTCATGGGGGAGAAGATCTCAGGGGGGAGAAGGTCTCAGTTGGGAGAAGGTCTCTGGGGGACGCAGAAGGTCTCAGGGGGGACGCAGAAGGTCTCAGGGGGGACGCAGAAGGTCTCAAGGGGGACGCAGAAGGTCTCAGGGGGGACGCAGAAGGTCTCAGGGGGGAGAAGGTCTCAGGGGGGACGTGGAAGTTCTCTGGAGGACGCAGAAGGTCTCAGGGGGGACGCAGAAGGTCTCAGGGGGGAGAAGGTGTCAGGGGGGAGAAGGTCTCAGGGGGGAGAAGGTCTCAGGGGGGAGAAGGTCTCAGGGGGGACGCAGAAGGTCTCAGGGGGGGAAGGTGTCAGGGGGGAGAAGGTCTCAGGGGGGAGACGGTCTCAGGGGGGAGAAGGTCTCTGGGGGGAGAAGGTCTCTGGGGGGACGCAGAAGGTCTCAGTGGGGACGCAGAAGGTCTCAGGGGGGACGCAGAAGGTCTCAGGGGGGACGCAGAAGGTCTCAGGGGGGAGAAGGTCACAGGGGGGACGCAGAAGGTCTCAGGGGGGAGAAGGTCACAGGGGGGACGCAGAAGGTCTCAGGGGGGACGCAGAAGGTCTCAGGGGGACGCAGAAGGTCTCAGGGGGGAGAAGATCTCAGGTGAGAGAAGCTCTCTGGGGGACGCAGAAAGTCTCAGGGGGGACGCGGAAGGTCTCTGGAGGACGCAGAAGGTCTCAGGGGGGACGCAGAAGGTCTCAGGGGGAGAAGGTGTCAGGGGGGAGAAGGTCTCAGGGGGGACGCAGAAGGTCTCAGGGGGGACGCAGAAGGTCTCAGGGGGGAGAAGGTCACAGGGGGAACGCAGAAGGTCTCAGGGGGACGCAGAAGGTCTCAGGGGGGAGAAGATCTCAGGGGGGAGAAGGTCTCTGGTGGGAGAAGGTCTCTGGGGGACGCAGAAGGTCTCAGGTGGGACGCAGAAGGTCTCAGGGGGGACGCAGAAGGTCTCAGGGGGGACGCAGAAGGTTTCAGGGGGGACGCAGAAGGTCTCTGGGGGGAGAAGGTCTCAGGGGGGACGCGGAAGGTCTCTGGAGGACGCAAAAGGTCTCAGGGGGGACGCAGAAGGTCTCAGGGGGGAGAACGTGTCAGGGGGGAGAAGGTCTCAGGGGGGAGAAGGTCTCAGGGGGGACGCAGAAGGTCTCAGGGGGGGAAGGTGTCAGGGGGGAGAAGGTATCAGGGGGAGAAGGTCTCAGGGGGGAGAAGGTCTCAGGGGGAGACGGTCTCAGGGGGGAGAAGGTCTCTGGGGGGAGAAGGTCTCTGGGGGGACGCAGAAGGTCTCAGGGGGGAGAAGGTCTCAGGGGGGAGACGGTCTCAGGGGGGAGAAAGTCTCTGGGGGAGAAGGTCTCAGGGGGGAGAAGGTCTCAGGGGGGAGAAGGTCTCAGGGGGAGAAGGTCTCAGGGGGGAGAAGGTCTCAGGGGGAGAAGGTCTCAGGAGGGAGAACGTCTCAGGGGGGAGAAGGTCTCAGGAGGGAGAAGGTCTCAGGGGGGAGAAGGTCTCAGGGGGGAGAAGGCCTCAGGGGGGACGCAGAAGGTCTCAGTGGGGACGCAGAAGGTCTCAGGGGGGACGCAGAAGGTCTCAGGGGGGACGCAGAAGGTCTCAGGGGGGAGAAGGTCACAGGGGGGACGCAGAAGGTCTCAGGGGGGACGCAGAAGGTCTCAGGGGGACGCAGAAGGTCTCAGGGGGGAGAAGATCTCAGGGGGGAGAAGGTCTCAGGTGGGAGAAGGTCTCTGGGGGACGCAGAAGGTCTCAGGGGGGACGCAGAAGGTCTCAGGGGGGACGCAGAAGGTCTCAGGGGGGACGCAGAAGGTCTCAGGGGGGACGCAGAAGGTTTCAGGGGGGACGCAGAAGGTCTCAGGGGGGAGAAGGTCTCAGGGGGGACGCGGAAGGTCTTTGGAGGACGCAGAAGTTCTCAGGGGGGACGCAGAAGGTCTCAGGGGGGAGAAGGTGTCAGGGGGGAGAAGGTCTCAGGGGGGAGAAGGTCTCAGGGGGGACGCAGAAGGTCTCAGGGGGGGAAGGTGTCAGGGGGGAGAAGGTGTCAGGGGGAGAAGGTCTCAGGGGGGAGAAGGTCTCAGGGGGGAGACGGTCTCAGGGGGGAGAAGGTCTCTGGGGGGAGAAGGTCTCAGGGGGGAGAAGGTCTCAGGGGGGAGAAGGTCTCAGGAGGGAGAAGGTCTCAGGAGGGAGAAGGTCTCAGGAGGGAGAAGGTCTCAGGGGGGAGAAGGTCTCAGGGGGGAGAAGGTCTCAGGGGGGAGAAGGTCTCAGTGGGGAGAAGGTCTCTTGGGGGAGAAGGTCTCTGGGGGGAGAAGGTCTCAGGGGGGAGAAGGTCTCAGGGGGGAGAAGGTCTCAGGGGGGAGAAGGTCTCTTGGGGGAGAAGGTCTCTGGGGGGAGAAGGTCTAAGGGGGACGTGGAAGGTCTCTGGAGGACGCAGAAGGTCTCAGGGGGGACGCAGAAGGTCTCAGGGGTGAGAAGGTCTCAGGGGGGAGAAGGTCTCAGGGGGGAGAAGGTCTCAGGGGGGAGAAGGTCTCAGGGGGGACGCAGAAGGTCTCAGGGGGGGAAGGTGTCAGGGGGGAGAAGGTCTCAGGGGGGAGAAGGTCTCTGGGGGGAGAAGGTCTCTGGGGGGACGCAGAAGGTCTCAGTGGGGACGCAGAAGGTCTCAGGGGGGACGCAGAAGGTCTCAGGGGGGACGCAGAAGGTCTCAGGGGGGAGAAGGTCACAGGGGGGACGCAGAAGGTCTCAGGGGGGACGCAGAAGGTCTCAGGGGGGAGAAGGTCACAGGGGGGATGCAGAAGGTCTCAGGGGGGACGCAGAAGGTCTCAGGGGGACGCAGAAGGTCTCAGGGGGGAGAAGATCTCAGGTGGGAGAAGGTCTCTGGGGGACGCAGAAAGTCTCAGGGGGGACGCGGAAGGTCTCTGGAGGACGCAGAAGGTCTCAGGGGGGACGCAGAAGGTCTCAGGGGGAGAAGGTGTCAGGGGGGAGAAGGTCTCAGGGGGGAGAAGGCCTCAGGGGGGATGCAGAAGGTCTCAGTGGGGACGCAGAACGTCTCAGGGGGGACGCAGAAGGTCTCAGGGGGGAGAAGGTCACAGGGGGGACGCAGAAGGTCACAGGGGGGACGCAGAAGGTCTCAGGGGGGACGCAGAAGGTCTCAGGGGGGAGAAGGTCACAGGGGGGACGCAGAAGGTCTCAGGGGGGACGCAGAATGTCTCAGGGGGACGCAGAAGGTCTCAGGGGGGAGAAGATCTCAGGGGGGAGAAGGTCTCAGGTGGGAGAAGGTCTCTGGGGGACGCAGAAGGTCTCAGGGGGGACGCAGAAGGTCTCAGGGGGGACGCAGAAGGTCTCAGGGGGGACGCAGAAGGTCTCAAGGGGGACGCAGAAGGTCTCAGGGGGGACGCAGAAGGTCTCAGGGGGGAGAAGGTCTCAGGGGGGACGCGGAAGGTCTCTGGAGGACGCAGAAGGTCTCAGGGGGGACGCAGAAGGTCTCAGGGGGGAGAAGGTGTCAGGGGGGAGAAGGTCTCAGGGGGGAGAAGGTCTCAGGGGGGAGAAGGTCTCAGGGGGGACGCAGAAGGTCTCAGGGGGGGAAGGTGTCAGGGGGGAGAAGGTCTCAGGGGGGAGACGGTCTCAGGGGGGAGAAGGTCTCTGGGGGGAGAAGGTCTCTGGGGGGACGCAGAAGGTCTCAGGGGGGACGCAGAAGGTCTCAGGGGGGACGCAGAAGGTCTCAGGGGGGAGAAGGTCACAGGGGGGACGCAGAAGGTCTCAGGGGGGAGAAGGTCACAGGGGGGACGCAGAAGGTCTCAGGGGGGACGCAGAAGGTCTCAGGGGGACGCAGAAGGTCTCAGGGGGGAGAAGATCTCAGGTGGGAGAAGCTCTCTGGGGGACGCAGAAAGTCTCAGGGGGGACGCGGAAGGTCTCTGGAGGACGCAGAAGGTCTCAGGGGGGACGCAGAAGGTCTCAGGGGGAGAAGGTGTCAGGGGGGAGAAGGTCTCAGGGGGGACGCAGAAGGTCTCAGGGGGGACGCAGAAGGTCTCAGGGGGGAGAAGGTCACAGGGGGAACGCAGAAGGTCTCAGGGGGACGCAGAAGGTCTCAGGGGGGAGAAGATCTCAGGGGGGAGAAGGTCTCCGGTGGGAGAAGGTCTCTGGGGGACGCAGAAGGTCTCAGGGGGGACGCAGAAGGTCTCAGGGGGGACGCAGAAGGTCTCAGGGGGGACGCATAAGGTTTCAGGGGGGACGCAGAAGGTCTCTGGGGGGAGAAGGTCTCAGGGGGGACGCGGAAGGTCTCTGGAGGACGCAAAAGGTCTCAGGGGGGACGCAGAAGGTCTCAGGGGGGAGAAGGTGTCAGGGGGGAGAAGGTCTCAGGGGGGAGAAGGTCTCAGGGGGGACGCAGAAGGTCTCAGGGGGGGAAGGTGTCGGGGGGAGAAGGTGTCAGGGGGAGAAGGTCTCAGGGGGGAGAAGGTCTCAGGGGGAGACGTCTCAGGGGGGAGAAGGTCTCTGGGGGGAGAAGGTCTCTGGGGGGACGCAGAAGGTCTCAGGGGGGAGAAGGTCTCAGGGGGGTGACGGTCTCAGGGGGGAGAAAGTCTCTGGGGGAGAAGGTCTCAGGGGGGAGAAGGTCTCAGGGGGGAGAAGGTCTCAGGGGGAGAAGGTCTCAGGAGGGAGAAGGTCTCAGGGGGGAGAAGGTCTCAGGAGGGAGAAGGTCTCAGGGGGGAGAAGGTCTCAGGGGGGAGAAGGCCTCAGGGGGGACGCAGAAGGTCTCAGTGGGGACGCAGAAGGTCTCAGGGGGGACGCAGAAGGTCTCAGGGGGGAGAAGGTCACAGGGGTGACGCAGAAGGTCTCAGGGGGGACGCAGAAGGTCTCAGGGGGACGCAGAAGGTCTCAGGGGGGAGAAGATCTCAGGGGGGAGAAGGTCTCAGGTGGGAGAAGGTCTCTGGGGGACGCAGAAGGTCTCAGGGGGGACGCAGAAGGTCTCAGGGGGGACGCAGAAGGTTTCAGGGGGGACGCAGAAGGTCTCAGGGGGGAGAAGGTCTCAGGGGGGACGCGGAAGGTCTCTGGAGGACGCAGAAGTTCTCAGGGGGGACGCAGAAGGTCTCAGGGGGGAGAAGGTCTCAGGGGGGACGCAGAAGGTCTCAGGGGGGGAAGGTGTCAGGGGGGAGAAGGTGTCAGGGGGAGAAGGTCTCAGGGGGGAGAAGGTCTCAGGGGGGAGACGGTCTCAGGGGGGAGAAGGTCTCTGGGGGGAGAAGGTCTCAGGGGGGAGAAGGTCTCAGGGGGGAGAAGGTCTCAGGAGGGAGAAGGTCTCAGGAGGGAGAAGGTCTCAGGGGGGAGAAGGTCTCAGGAGGTAGAAGGTCTCAGGGGGGAGAAGGTCTCAGGGGGGAGAAGGTCTCTTGGGGGAGAAGGTCTCTGGGGGGAGAAGGTCTCAGGGGGGAGAAGGTCTCAGGGGGGAGAAGATCTCAGGGGGGAGAAGGTCTCTTGGGGGAGAAGGTCTCTGGGGGGAGAAGGTCTAAGGGGGGAGAAGGTCTCTGGGGGGAGAAGATCTAAGGGGGGAGAAGGTCTAAGGGGGGAGAAGGTCCCTGGGGGGAGAAGGTCTAAGGGGGACGTGGAAGGTCAGAATTCCATTTGACTCTTTTCTGATTATTTTTGTTCTCTAAAAGTACGTTTCTTAATCATATACTTAACGTGACCTATATATTTGACTACGTTTTTTAAGTAGTATTTACAGGTAATAACTCACCATTTCAGGGAAGTACAGCAGGTCAGGGAAAGTAGTGCAGACTCGAATTCCACTCGGGAGGTTTCCCAAAGTCGCAGTGTTCGACGCCATGGTCCTCAACGATGTCTAAACCAGGACTAAACCAGGACTAAACCAGGACTAAACCAGGACTAAACCAGGACTAAACCAGGACTAATCTAGAACTAAACCAGGACTAAACCAGGACTAAACCAGGACTAAACCAGGAATAAACAAGGACTAAACCGGGACTAAACCGGGACTAAACCAGGTCTAAACCAGGACTAAACCAGGACTAAACCAGGACTAAACCAGGACTAAACCAGGACTGTCCACGATCCTTCCTGCACAAGGACTGAGCCGGGACTGAGACAGGACTAGGACGGGTCTCCTGGGGGATCAGCTGGAGGATGTGAGGGGGCGGGGCTTGCGGCACCTGTCGCCACAGAAGCAGAAAACACCAAAACACCAACAACAACAGAAGCAACAACAACAACAACAACAACAGCAACAGCTCCTGGAGACGCTCTGTTTTTGTTTGTTTACTTTTACCTCAGCACTAAAGGTCAAAGAGGGAGGGCATCTGACTTATACTGCCCGTGTATTTTGGAGACTTTTGACCTTTTTTCTTTCTATCAATCAACTTTAGATGAACTTAGATTGGTTTAGTTCTGGTTTAGTCCTGGTTTAGTGCTGGTTTAGTCCTGGCTTAGTCCTGGTTTACTCCTGGTTTAGTTCTGGTTTAGTCCTGGTTTAGTTCTGGTTTAGTTCTGGTTTAGTCCTGGTTTAGTCCTGGTTTAGTTCTGGTTTAGTCCTGGTTTAGTTCTGGTTTAGTCCTGGTTTAGTCCTGGTTTAAATCTGGTTTAGTTCTGGTTTAGTTCTGGTTTAGTCCTGGTTTAGTTCTGGTTTAGTTCTGGTTTAGTCCTGGTTTAGTTCTGGTTTAGTTCTGGTTCAGTCCTGGTTCAGTCCTGGTTTAGTTCTGGTTTAGTCCTGGTTTAGTTCTGGTTTAGTTCTGGTTTAGTCCTGGTTTAGTCCTGGTTTAGTTCTGGTTTAGTTCTGGTTTAGACCTGGTTTAGTCCTGGTTTAGTTCTAGTTTAGTTCTGGTTTAGTCCTGGTTTAGTTCTGGTTTAGTCCTGGTTTAGTTCTGGTTTAGTTCTGGTTTAGTTCTGGTTTAGTCCTGGTTTAGTTCTGGTTTAGTCCTGGTTTAGTTCTGGTTTAGTTCTGGTTTAGTTCTGGTTTAGTCCTGGTTTAGTCCTGGTTTAGTTCTGGTTTAGTCCTGGTTTAGTCCTGGTTTAGTTCTGGTTTAGTTCTGGTTTAGTCCTGGTTTAGTCCTGGTTTAGTTCTGGTTTAGTCCTGGTTTAGTTCTGGTTTAGGTCTGGTTTAGTCCTGGTTTAGTCCTGGTTTAATTCTGGTTTAGTTCTGGTTTAGTTCTGGTTTAGTCCTGGTTTAGTTCTGGTTTAGTTCTGTTTTAATCCTGGTTTAGTTCTGGTTTAGTCCTGGTTTAGTCCTGGTTTAGTCCTGGTTTAGTTCTGTTTTAGTTCTGGTTTAGTCCTGGTTTAGTCCTGTTTTAGTTCTGGTTTAGTTCTGGTTTAGTCCTGGTTTAGTTCTGGTTTAGTCCTGGTTAAGTCCTGGTTTAGTTCTGGTTTAGGTCTGGTTTAGTTCTGGTTTAGTCCTGGTTTAGTTCTGGTTTAGTCCTGGTTTAGTCCTGGTTTAGTCCTGGTTTAGTTCTGGTTTAGTTCTGGTTTAGTTCTGGTTTAGTTCTGGTTTAGTTCTGGTTTAGTCCTGGTTTAGTTCTGGTTTAGTTCTGGTTTAGTTCTGGTTTAGTCCTGGTTTAGTTCTGGTTTAGTTCTGGTTTAGTCCTGGTTTAGTTCTGGTTTAGTTCTGGTTTAGTTCTGGTTTAGTCCTGGTTTAGTTCTGGTTTAGTTCTGGTTTAGACCTGGTTTAGTCCTGGTTTAGTTCTAGTTTAGTTCTGGTTTAGTTCTGGTTTAGTCCTGGTTTAGTTCTGGTTTAGTTCTGGTTTAGTCCTGGTTTAGTTCTGGTTTAGTTCTGGTTTAGTTCTGGTTTAGTTCTGGTTTAGTCCTGGTTTAGTTCTGGTTTAGTTCTGGTTTAGTCCTGGTTTAGTCCTGGTTTAGTTCTGGTTTAGTCCTGGTTTAGTCCTGGTTTAGTTCTGGTTTAGTTCTGGTTTAGTCCTGGTTTAGTTCTGGTTTAGTCCTGGTTTAGTCCTGTTTTAGTTCTGGTTTAGTTCTGGTTTATTCCTGGTTTAGTTCTGGTTTAGTTCTGGTTTAGTCCTGGTTTAGTCCTGGTTTAGTTCTGGTTTAGTCCTGGTTTAGTTCTGGTTTAGTCCTGGTTTAGTTCTGGTTTAGTTCTGGTTTAGTTCTGGTTTAGTCCTGGTTTAGTTCTGGTTTAGTTCTGGTTTAGTTCTGGTTTAGTTCTGGTTTAGTCCTGGTTTAGTCCTGGTTTAGTTCTGGTTTAGTCCTGGTTTAGTTCTGGTTTAGTCCTGGTTTAGTTCTGGTTTAGTTCTGGTTTAGTTCTGGTTTAGTCCTGGTTTAGTCCTGGTTTAGTCCTGGTTTAGTTCTGTTTTAGTTCTGGTTTAGTCCTGGTTTAGTCCTGGTTTAGTCCTGGCAGCTCTTGGCTTCTGTCGCCTCATAGTTGTTGATAAAAGCGTTTGATCTCGAGTTTCGGTGAAACTGGATCTGGGTCTGAACCTGTCACTGTCAGGTGTGTCTGACATGAGCACAGCCCCGCCCACAACACACAAGCCCCGCCCACAACACACAAGCCCCGCCCACAGCACACAAGCCCTGCCCACAGCACACAAGCCCTGCCCACAACACACAAGCCCCGCCCACAGCACACAAGCCCTGCCCACAACACACAAGCCCCGCCCACAGCACACAAGCCCTGCCCACAACACACAAGCCCCGCCCACAGCACACAAGCCCTGCCCACAACACACAAGCCCCGCCCACAGCACACAAGCCCCGCCCACAGCACACAAGCCCTGCCCACAACACACAAGCCCCGCCCACAGCACACAAGCCCCGCCCACAACACACAAGCCCCGCCCACAGCACACAAGCCCTGCCCACAACACACAAGCCCCGCCCACAGCACACAAGCCCTGCCCACAACACACAAGCCCCGCCCACAGCACACAAGCCCTGCCCACAACACACAAGCCCCGCCCACAGCACACAAGCCCTGCCCACAACACACAAGCCCCGCCCACAGCACACAAGCCCCGCCCACAGCACACAAGCCCTGCCCACAACACACAAGCCCTGCCCACAACACACAAGCCCCGCCCACAGCAGACAAGCCCCGCCCACAGCACACAAGCCCTGCCCACAACACACAAGCCCCGCCCACAGCACACAAGCCCTGCCCACAACACACAAGCCCCGCCCACAGCACACAAGCCCTGCCCACAACAGACAAGCCCCGCCCACAGCACACAAGCCCTGCCCACAACACACAAGCCCCGCCCACAGCACACAAGCCCCGCCCACAGCACACAAGCCCTGCCCACAACACACAAGCCCCGCCCACACATATGTTTAACTTGTAGCTCTATTCAATTATCTGGACAGTCTTTTGGCCAGTGGGTCTGACAGGGTCTGACAGGGTCTGACAGGTCTGACAGGGTCTAACTGTCACACCAGGACTAAACCAGGTCAAAACCAGGACTAAACCAGGTCAAAACCAGGACTAAACCAAGACTTAACCAGGTCTTAAACCAGAAGTCTTCAACATGAGCCTGAAGCTGAGGCTGGTAGCACAGGTCTGAAGACCTCCTGTCTGGTGCCTGTGCCTAAGACACCGCGCCCCAAAGACCTCAACAGCTTCAGGCCAGTGGCTCTCACGTCCTGATGAAGACACTAGAGCTGGTCCTGGACCACCTCCGCTCCACCGTGAGCTCAGCCATGGACCCGCTGCAGTTTGCATATCGGCCTGACATCGGAGTGGAGGACGCCGTCATCTCCTGAGGGACAAGCTGGAGACGGCTGGTGTGGAGTATGACCTGGCAGAGTGGATCCTGGACTACGTCACAGACCGATCCCAGTTTGTGAGAGCCCGGGACTGTGTGTCTGACACTCGGACCTGCAGTGTGGGGGCGCCCCAGGGCACTGTCCTCGCGCCCTTTCTCTTCACCCTTTACACTGCAGACTTCAGACATGACACGGACAGCCGTGTCCTGCAGAAGTTCTCTGATGACTCTGTCATCATCGGAATCATCACGGACGACGATGATGCGGAGTACAGAGGACTGGAGCAGGACTTTGTGGAACCACCTCCTCATCAACGCGGGGAAGACCAAGGAGATGGTGGTGGATTTCCGCAGACGCCACCCCACTGCCCCCTCACCAGTGAACATCCAGGGACGGGACAGGCCACGCCCCCCTCACCAGTGAACATCCAGGGACGGGACAGGCCACGCCCCCCTCACCAGTGAACATCCAGGGACGGGACAGGCCACGCCCCCCTCACCAGTGAACATCCAGGGACGGGACAGGCCACGCCCCCCTCACCAGTGAACATCCAGGGACGGGACAGGCCACGCCCCCCTCACCAGTGAACATCCAGGGACGGGACAGGCCACGCCCCCCTCACCAGTGAACATCCAGGGACGGGACAGGCCACGCCCCCCTCACCAGTGAACATCCAGGGACGGGACAGGCCACGCCCCCCTCACCAGTGAACATCCAGGGACGGGACAGGCCACGCCCCCCTCACCAGTGAACATCCAGGGACGGGACAGGCCACGCCCCCCTCACCAGTGAACATCCAGGGACGGGACATTGAGAGAGTGACTCATACAAGGACCTGGTGTTCATCTGAACCACAAACTGGACTGGACTCATAACACAGACTGTACAGGAAGAGCCAGAGTCGGCTCCACCTCCTGAGGAGACTCAGGTCTTTTGGAGTGACAGGGCCGCTCCTGACAGGGCTGCTCCTGTCACTCCTGAAGACCTTCTACGACTCTGTGGTGCATCAGCTCCTGTAGGTGTGGTCTGCTGGAGCAGCAGCATCACAGAGAGGGAGAGGAAGAGGCTGGACAAAGCTCCGTCCTGGGCTGTCCTCTGGACTCGGTGCAGGAGGTGGAGGACAGAAGGTCCTGGATAAACTCACATCTATGCTGGACCATGAGTGTCGCCCCCTGCAGGACACTCTGTCCCCTGCAGGACACTCTGTCCCCTGCAGGACACTGTCCCCTGTAGGACACTGTCCCCTGCAGGACACTGTCCCCTGTAGGACACTATGTCCCCTGCAGGACACTCTGTCCCCTGCAGGACACTGTCCCCTGTAGGACACTCTGTCCCCTGCAGGACACTCTGTCCCCTGTAGGACACTGTCCCCTGTAGGACACTCTGTCCCCTGTAGGACACTATGTCCCCTGCAGGACTCTATGTCCCCTGCAGGACACTCTGTCCTGCCTCTGTCCCCTGCAGGACACTCTGTCCCCTGTAGGACACTGTCCCCTGTAGGACACTCTGTCCCCTGTAGGACACTATGTCCCCTGCAGGACACTATGTCCCCTGCAGGACACTCTGTCCGCTCTGGAGAGCAGCTTCAGTGAGAGACTGATCCACCCTCGCTGTGTGAAGGAAAGGTTTCGCAGGTCTTTCCTTCTGCTGCTGTCAGACTTTATAACAAACACTGTTAGTCCTGAACACTCACAATACTGACCTAACCATGTGCAATTCTGTCATATGTGCAATTACTGTCGTGATCACATGCAAATGGTATTTATGTATTTATTTTATCTTTATTATTTTCCCCTCCATCCCTTGTTGGGTAATGGGAGGTTTTGTTTATAGGAGTTTTTGTTTATAGGAGATCTTCTACTGAGAGTGTTTTTCAGACTTCCTATAAGTGATCTGTTCTTTTCTTCTGTATCTAACTGCGTTGCAACAATGAAATTTCCCCATGTGGGACAATAAAGGAATATCTTATCTTATCTTAACAGAACTAAACCAGGTCAAAACCAGGACTAAACCAGGTCAAAACCAGGACTAAACCAGGACTAAACCAGGTCAAAACCAGGACTAAACCAGGACTAAACCAGGACTAAACCAGGTCAAAACCAGGACTAAACCAGGACTAAACCAGGACTAAACCAGGTCAAAACCAGGACTAAACCAGGACTAAACCAGGACTAAACCAGGTCAAAACCAGGACTAAACCAGGTCAAAACCAGGACTAAACCAGGACTAAACCAGGACTAAACCAGGTCAAAACCAGGACTAAACCAGGACTAAACCAGGACTAAACCAGGTCAAAACCAGGACTAAACCAGGACTAAACCAGGTCAAAACCAGGACTAAACCAGGACTAAACCAGGACTAAACCAGGTCAAAACCAGGACTAAACCAGGACTAAACCAGGACTAAACCAGGTCAAAACCAGGACTAAACCAGGACTAAACCAGGACTAAACCAGGTCAAAACCAGGACTAAACCAGGTCAAAACCAGGACTAAACCAGGACTAAACCAGGACTAAACCAGGTCAAAACCAGGACTAAACCAGGACTAAACCAGGACTAAACCAGGTCAAAACCAGGACTAAACCAGGACTAAACCAGGTCAAAACCAGGACTAAACCAGGACTAAACCAGGACTAAACCAGGTCAAAACCAGGACTAAACCAGGACTAAACCAGGACTAAACCAGGTCAAAACCAGGACTAAACCAGGACTAAACCAGGACTAAACCAGGTCAAAACCAGGACTAAACCAGGTCAAAACCAGGACTAAACCAGGACTAAACCAGGACTAAACCAGGTCAAAACCAGGACTAAACCAGGACTAAACCAGGACTAAACCAGGTCAAAACCAGGACTAAACCAGGACTAAACCAGGACTAAACCAGGTCAAAACCAGGACTAAACCAGGACTAAACCAGGACTAAACCAGGTCAAAACCAGGACTAAACCAGGACTAAACCAGGACTAAACCAGGTCAAAACCAGGACTAAACCAGGTCAAAACCAGGTCAAAACCAGGACTAAACCAGGACTACCGTTCACTGCGGCTCAATGCTGCCCTCCTCTGGTCGCTCTGCGCACTTCACTCTCATTTTCTACTGCGCATTTCTCTGTTGTGTTACGGTAAGTTCCGTTAACCTTAGCGCTACTCCGTGCACATTTGCTGTGGTTGTTACGGTAACGCGTCCTGTCCATTTACCGACACTTTCTCAAGATCGTCCCCGGGCTCAGAGCGTTCCTCCCCGGCCAAACCCGGTCCAGGCCTCCCCCGACCACCGCACAGGTGAGAACCGAGGCACGGAGCACAAGAACCGGCCGAGGATGCGCCGAGGGTCCGGGTTCAGTCCCGGTTTAGTTCCGGAGGTGCGCGGGCAGCTGTCGGTGGCGTTGTGGCCGCTTCAGAGGCTCCGGTTCCGGTCAGAGCTCCTCCGACGCTGATATGACGCGCTTTAGTCCAGCTTTAGTCCAGCTTTAGTCCTGCTTTAGTCCTGGTTTAGTCCTGGTTTAGTCCTGGTTTAGTCCTGCTTTAGTCCTGCTTTAGTCCTGCTTTAGTCCTGCTTTAGTCCTGGTTTAGTCCAGCTTTAGTCCTGCTTTAGTCCTGCTTTAGTCCTGCTTTAGTCCTGGTTTAGTCCTGATTTAGTCTTGGTTTAGAGGGCTGGGCCTGAGCTCTGATGTTGAACAATGAGGAAGGAACGTTAGAAAAACACGACTAAACCAGGACTAAACCAGGACTAAACCAGGACTAAACCAGGTCTAAACCAGGACTAAACCAGGACTAAACCAGGACTAAACCAGGTCTAAACCAGGTCTAAACCAGGTCTAAACCAGGACTAAACCAGGTCTAAACCAGGACTAAACCAGGACTATACCAGGACTAAACTAGGTGTAAACTGGGACTACAGGAGAACAGGGCTGTTTTGAGGAGGAACCATGAGAATAGGGATGTTTTTGAGTAGGAACCATGAGAACAGGGATGTTTTTGAGATGGAACCATGAGAACAGGGATGTTTTTGAGATGGAACCATGAGAACAAGGCTGTTTTTGAGGAGGAACCATGAGAATAGGGCTGTTTTTGAGTAGGAACCAGGAGAACGGGGCTGTTTTTGAGGAGGAACCATGAGAACAGGGATGTTTTTGAGATGGAACCATGAGAACAGGGCTGTTTTTGAGGAGGAACCATTAAAATGAGGCTGTTTTTGAGGAGGAACCATGAGAACAGGGATGTTTTTGAGATGGAACCATGAGAACGGGGCTGTTTTTGAGGAGGAACCATGAGAACAGGGATGTTTTTGAGATGGAACCATGAGAACAGGGCTGTTTTTGAGGAGGAACCATTAAAATGAGGCTGTTTTTGAGGAGGAACCATGAGAATAGGGATGTTTTTGAGCGGGAACCAGGAGAACAGGGCTGTTTTTGAGATGGAACCATGAGAACAGGGCTGTTTTTGAGGAGGAACCATTAAAATGAGGCTGTTTTTGAGGAGGAACCATGAGAACAGGACCAAAGAGAGAAGACATTAACATGATGTGGTTCTTCCGTTTTTCTGTTTCAGTGGAATGAGTTCCCGATGCCTCGATGGTTCCCCCCTCTGGCCCCGTACGTGCGCCGCTCCAGCCCCGTGTGCCAGGCTCTCCTCCTGAGCACGTTCACCTTCTGCGTGCTGCTGCCTCTCTGCTGCCACCGCCTGGTCTACTCCTACTACTACATCAAACCGCTCTTCCTCGACTCCATGAGCGACGCGGCGCTCGGGCGGAGCCTAAGGCGTGGCCAGGACGCTCTCCACTTCTGGACCACCAAAGAGAACGGGGACTTTGAGGAACTCGCCGAGCACCCCGAGCTGCTGGTGACGGTGGTGACGTCGCGGCGCGGCGAGGCCAGAGAGTTCCACTACCTCCTGCAGGTGCTGAAGCGGCTGAGCGAGCTGCAGTCGGGCTGCGGCGACGCCCGGCGCTGCGCCCACCTGCTCGTCTGCGACGTCCAGCACGGGAACCAGGAGAACGAGGACGCCGCGCTGCTCCAGAACCATTTCCAGGTCGTCCGGCGCACGTCGAGGGAGCGCGACGCCGACCTGGAGTTTGTGAACACGTTTGAGCGGGAGAAGCGCGATTACGTGTTCTGTTTGCGTAAAGGGCGGGAGCTAACGCGCGCTAAGCACACCGTCGTGCTCGAGGACGACGCGCTGCCCAAACGCGACTTCTTCCACGTTGTGCGTCACCTTCTGTCGCGCACTTTCGCCCGCGACACTCTTTACGTGAAGCTGTACCACCCTGAGCGGCTGCAGCGCTACGTCAACCCGGAGCCGTACCGCCTCCTGGAGTGGGCGGGGCTCGGGTCGGTGCTAGCCACGGCGCTGCTGCTAGCTTTGCCGTTGTGCGGGCGGCTGAACGTTAGCTTCTCGCTCTCGCGCGCTCACCTGCTCTTCTTCACGCTCTACTTCATGGCGGCGGCGGAGCTGTTCGGGCGCCACTACCTCCTGGAGCTGCGCCGCGCCTCGCCGCAGCTCTACGCCGTTTCCCCGGCGACCGAGTGCTGCACGCCGGCCATGCTGTTCCCCGGGAACTCGTCCCAGCGCGCGGCCGACGCCCTCGACGCCGCGTTCTGCGCCAGCGGCAACGCCAAAGACCTGGTGCTGTACCGGGCGCTGCGGGCGACGGGCGAGCGGGCGCACAGCCTCGAGCCCAACCTCATCACCCACATCGGGGCCTTCTCCTCTGTGCGACAGAACCCCGCCCGGCCACGCCTCCTGTGACGCCGGCCACGCCTCCTGTGACGCCGGCCACGCCTCCTGTGACGCCGGCCACGCCTCCTGTGACGCCGGCCACGCCTTCTGTGACGCCGGCCACGCCTCATTTCTTGGACTCCAGAGTGTGATAAATGAGGCTCAGAACCTCGTCTGCTTCTGTCACACTCTCTACATTAAACGCTTGGCCCGGTTACAGGTCAGATCTGTGGAGAGGCGCCCCCACTCGCTGTGAGAACGCAGCATTTAAGTCTTTTTGTTATAAATGCACAAGGAAAAACACCTGTAAAGCGTTCCAGGCAAAGCACTTACATCTCCATGGAGACGAGCAGCTGGAAAGTGACGTACTGCACCTTTAAAGGAGGCGGAGCCAGCGCCGGTCAGACCTTTGTGTCCGTGTGAGAGTCTGTTTCTTAACAGCGCCCCCTGCAGCACTTTGAACTGTCCTGCAGTGTCTCTGGGTCAAACCTGACGGGACCAGAACCAGGACCGGGACCAGAACCGGGACCAGGATCTGGACTTTACACGACTCTTTTATGACTCTTCTTCTTGCCAAACACCATTGAACCCTCAGACTGGACCTTCTGTAGTGAATCCATCTGCTGGACCTGAGCTCATCACTGCCCCTGCTGGAGCTGCACTGCTCCTGCTGGAGCTGCAGCACTGCTCCTGCTGGAGCTGCACTGCTCCTGCTGGAGCTGCAGCACTGCTCCTGCTGGAGCTGCACTGCTCCTGCTGGAGCTGCAGCACTGCTCCTGCTGGAGCTGCACTGCTCCTGCTGGAGCTGCACTGCCCCTGCTGGAGCTGCACTGCTCCTGCTGGAGCTGCACTGCTCCTGCTGGAGCTGCACTGCTCCTGCTGGAATGGTCAGCACCAGATCATAGGAACTAGAAAATGGCTGAAGCCATTGCTGGAGTGTCTGCGTCTCTCTCTCTCTCTCTTGACTGTCTCCGTCACAAAAGCCTAAAGAATAAAGTCTATAGAATTCCGCTGACACTCATAATGCCCAAATTCATTTAAATGGGGAAAAAGTACTCATAAGTTTTTCAAATGTCAAGCGTAATAGCACAAGTACTACTGTGAAAGCGATCGTAATGAGGTAAAACATGTTGAAATCAGTTAAAGCGTTAAGGAGTTGAAACTGGCTAAATGGAAAATCATGGAAAATATAATAATAATAAAAAATGTGTGACATCACTCACAATATAAGAACATATAGAGTGTGTGACGTCATCACGCAGACGCTCAATCAGGACGGACGTTACAGAGTCCAAGATGGCGGCGCTCTCGCCCAAATCACTTGCGGTTCACCATTAGCTCCACCTGGTGGTGAGGGAGGGACATTTACTGTCTCGTAGTAACAACATATCAGACGTGTCGGCCTGATGGTCAGAGACACGATGGTCAGAGACACGATGGTCAGAGACACGATGATCAGAGACACGATGGTCAGAGACACGATGATCAGAGACACGATGATCAGAGACACGATGGTCAGACACACGATGGTCAGAGACACGGTTCGATTCCTGCAGGAGCTTTATTATCTCGAGTTTAAAACATTTTTGCACAGTCTAGTTTGTTTTGGGATGAGTTGGCTGCACTTATGCTAATACAAGCCCTGGTATAAACTAGTTCTAACCAAACAAAGTGAAGCTAAAACTTAGGGTTAGGTTTAGGGTTAAACCCAGACCCGGTTAGGGTTAGGTTAGGGTCAGGGGTTAGGGTTTAGGGTCAGGGGTTAGGGTTAAGGTTAGGGTCAGGGTTTAGGGTCAGGAGTTAGGGTCAGGGGTTAGGGTTAAGGTTAGGGTCAGGGGTTAAGGTCAGGGTTAGGGTCAGGGGTTAAGGTTAGGGTTAAACCCAGACCCATGGGAGTAAATGATTCCCTCAGCTGTAACAGTGGGACCGGTCTTGGTCGCCGCCATCTTGGATTTCGTAACTTCCGTCCTGATTCCCTGTATGATCTAGTGCTGACCCTGCTGGAATTTCAACACTAGAAATAAAACCAAAACATTGACTTGGTTTAGTCCCAGTTTAGACCTGATTAAGCTGAACCTCTTCTTCATAAAGACTTCATTTATTGAACACAAAATGATTCTCTTCTATACTTGTGTGTGTGTGTGTGTGTGTGTGTGTGTGTGTGTGTGTGTGTGTGTATATATATATATATATATATATATATATATATATATATATATATATATATATATATATATATATATATATATATATATATATATATATATATATATATATATATATATATATATATATATATATACTTTAGTGGATCTGGTTGAACGTCTTCAGTAGAAAACACGTTTGATCAAAGCACAAAACGCCTTGTTAGATTTGTGTTGGTCAGATGTTTGGATTCTTCTTTGTTCACAGTGACATGTGGCCTGGTGTGAACATCGTGACCTTTGCCTTGTTGCTCTGGTTAAACTGACCTGCACCTTTAATGTGTTTGATTCAATCTGAGAGTTTTAAAGCCAAAGCTGTTTGAGTGACAGACGCAGATCTGAAGCTCACTGGACCATCATCATCTATATTTATAATAAATTTAGAGCATAATAATGTATATTTATAATAAGCTCTTCATTTGAAGATCAAAATCCTGTTGCTGTCACGGTTTACACTCGATCTTATGTTTGATTTAGTCTGAAATAAACTGAAATGTTTGAATCAAATAAAAGAATCCAACAATTGAAAACCATGTCCACTTTAGCCCTGGTTTAGACCTAGTTTAGCTCTAGTTTAGTCCTGGTTTAGACCTGGTTTAGATCTAGCTTAGTCCTGGTTTAGACCTGGTTTAGACCTGATTTAGTCCTGGTTTAGTCCTTCTTTAGTCCTGGTCTGGTCCTGGTTTAGACCTGGTTTAGACCTGATTTAGTCCTGGTTTAGACCTGGTTTAGATCTAGTTTAATCCTGGTTTAGATCTAGTTTAGTCCTGGTTTAGACCTGATTTGGACCTAGTTTAGTCCTGGTTTAGTCCTGATTTAGACCTGGTTTAGACCTGGTTCAGTCCTGGTTTAGTCCTGGTTTAGACCTAGTTTGGACCTGGTTTAGACCTGGTTTAGACATGGTTTAGTCATTCTTTAGTCCTGGTCCGGTCCTGGTTTAGACCTGGTTTAGTCCTGGTTTAGACCTGGTTTGGACCTGGTTTAGACCTGGTTTTGACCTGGTTTAGACATGGTTTAGTCCTGGTTTAGACCTGGTTTAGACCTGGTTTAGATCTATTTTAGTCCTGGTTTAGACCTGGTTTAGATCTAGTTTAATCCTGGTTTAGATCTAGTTTAGTCCTGGTTTAGACCTGATTTGGACCTAGTTTAGTCCTGGTTTAGTCCTGGTTTAGACCTGGTTTAGCCCTGGTTTAGACCTGGTTCAGTCCTGGTTTAGACCTAGTTTGGACCTGGTTTAGACCTGGTTTAGTCATTCTTTAGTCCTGGTCTGGTCCTGGTTTAGACCTGGTTTAGTCCTGGTTTAGACCTGGTTTGGACCTGGTTTAGACCTGGTTTAGATCTATTTTAGTCCTGGTTTAGACCTGGTTTAGTCCTGGTTTAGACCTGGTTTGGACCTGGTTTAGACCTGGTTTAGATCTATTTTAGTCCTGGTTTAGACCTGGTTTAGTCCTGGTTTAGACCTGGTTTGGACCTGGTTTAGACCTGGTTTAGATCTATTTTAGTCCTGGTTTAGACCTGGTTTAGTCCTGGTTTAGACCTGGTTTGGACCTGGTTTAGAACTGGTTTAGATCTATTTTAGTCCTGGTTTAGACCTGGTTTAGATCTATTTTAGTCCTGGTTTAGACCTGGTTTAGACCTGGTTTGGACGTGGTTTAGACCTGGTTTGGACCTGGTTTAGACCTGGTTTAGATCTATTTTAGTCCTGGTTTAGACCTGGTTTAGTCCTGGTTTAGACCTGGTTTGGACCTGGTTTAGACCTGGTTTGGACCTGGTTTAGACCTGGTTTAGATCTATTTTAGTCCTGGTTTAGACCTGGTTTAGTCCTGGTTTAGACCTGGTTTAGACCTAGTTTGGACCTGGTTTAGTCCTGGTTTGGACCTGGTTTAGACCTGGTTTAGACATGGTTTAGTCATTCTTTAGTCCTGGTCTGGTCCTGGTTTAGACCTGGTTTAGTCCTGGTTTAGACCTGGTTTGGACCTGGTTTAGACCTGGTTTAGATCTATTTTAGTCCTGGTTTAGACCTGGTTTAGTCCTGGTTTAGACCTGGTTTGGACCTGGTTTAGACCTGGTTTAGACCTGGTTTAGTCCTGGTTTAGACCTGGTTTGGACCTGGTTTAGACCTGGTTTAGATCTATTTTAGTCCTGGTTTAGACCTGGTTTAGTCCTGGTTTAGACCTGGTTTGGACCTGGTTTAGACCTGGTTTAGATCTATTTTAGTCCTGGTTTAGACCTGGTTTAGTCCTGGTTTAGACCTGGTTTGGACCTGGTTTAGACCTGGTTTAGATCTATTTTAGTCCTGGTTTAGACCTGGTTTAGTCCTGGTTTAGACCTGGTTTGGACCTGGTTTAGACCTGGTTTAGATCTATTTTAGTCCTGGTTTAGACCTGGTTTAGTCCTGGTTTAGACCTGGTTTGGACCTGGTTTAGACCTGGTTTAGATCTATTTTAGTCCTGGTTTAGACCTGGTTTAGTCCTGGTTTAGACCTGGTTTGGACCTGGTTTAGAACTGGTTTAGATCTATTTTAGTCCTGGTTTAGACCTGGTTTAGTCCTGGTTTAGACCTGGTTTGGACCTGGTTTAGACCTGGTTTAGATCTATTTTAGTCCTGGTTTAGACCTGGTTTAGTCCTGGTTTAGACCTGGTTTAGACCTAGTTTGGACCTGGTTTAGTCCTGGTCTGGTCCTGGTTTAGACCTGGTTTAGTCCTGTTTTAGACCTGGTTTGGACCTGGTTTAGACCTGGTTTAGATCTATTTTAGTCCTGGTTTAGACCTGGTTTAGTCCTGGTTTAGACCTGGTTTGGACCTGGTTTAGACCTGGTTTAGATCTATTTTAGTCCTGGTTTAGACCTGGTTTAGTCCTGGTTTAGACCTGGTTTGGACCTGGTTTAGACCTGGTTTAGATCTATTTTAGTCCTGGTTTAGACCTGGTTTAGTCCTGGTTTAGACCTGGTTTGGACCTGGTTTAGACCTGGTTTAGATCTATTTTAGTCCTGGTTTAGACCTGGTTTAGTCCTGGTTTAGACCTGGTTTGGACCTGGTTTAGACCTGGTTTAGATCTATTTTAGTCCTGGTTTAGACCTGGTTTAGTCCTGGTTTAGACCTGGTTTGGACCTGGTTTAGACCTGGTTTAGATCTATTTTAGTCCTGGTTTAGACCTGGTTTAGTCCTGGTTTAGACCTGGTTTAGACCTGGTTTAGACCTGGTTTAGATCTATTTTAGTCCTGGTTTAGACCTGGTTTAGTCCTGGTTTAGACCTGGTTTGGACCTGGTTTAGACCTGGTTTAGACCTGGTTTAGATCTATTTTAGTCCTGGTTTAGACCTGGTTTAGTCCTGGTTTAGACCTGGTTTGGACCTGGTTTAGACCTGGTTTGGACCTGGTTTAGACCTGGTTTAGATCTATTTTAGTCCTGGTTTAGACCTGGTTTAGTCCTGGTTTAGACCTGGTTTGGACCTGGTTTAGACCTGGTTTAGATCTATTTTAGTCCTGGTTTAGACCTGGTTTAGTCCTGGTTTAGACCTGGTTTAGACCTGGTTTAGACCTGGTTTAGATCTATTTTAGTCCTGGTTTAGACCTGGTTTAGTCCTGGTTTAGACCTGGTTTGGACCTGGTTTAGACCTGGTTTAGACCTGGTTTAGATCTATTTTAGTCCTGGTTTAGACCTGGTTTAGTCCTGGTTTAGACCTGGTTTGGACCTGGTTTAGACCTGGTTTAGATCTATTTTAGTCCTGGTTTAGACCTGGTTTAGTCCTGGTTTAGACCTGGTTTGGACCTGGTTTAGACCTGGTTTAGATCTATTTTAGTCCTGGTTTAGACCTGGTTTAGTCCTGGTTTAGACCTGGTTTGGACCTGGTTTAGAACTGGTTTAGATCTATTTTAGTCCTGGTTTAGACCTGGTTTAGTCCTGGTTTAGACCTGGTTTGGACCTGGTTTAGACCTGGTTTAGATCTATTTTAGTCCTGGTTTAGACCTGGTTTAGTCCTGGTTTAGACCTGGTTTAGACCTAGTTTGGACCTGGTTTAGTCCTGGTTTGGACCTGGTTTAGACCTGGTTTAGACATGGTTTAGTCATTCTTTAGTCCTGGTCTGGTCCTGGTTTAGACCTGGTTTAGTCCTGTTTTAGACCTGGTTTGGACCTGGTTTAGACCTGGTTTAGATCTATTTTAGTCCTGGTTTAGACCTGGTTTAGTCCTGGTTTAGACCTGGTTTGGACCTGGTTTAGACCTGGTTTAGATCTATTTTAGTCCTGGTTTAGACCTGGTTTAGTCCTGGTTTAGACCTGGTTTGGACCTGGTTTAGACCTGGTTTAGATCTATTTTAGTCCTGGTTTAGACCTGGTTTAATCCTGGTTTAGACCTGGTTTGGACCTGGTTTAGACCTGGTTTAGATCTATTTTAGTCCTGGTTTAGACCTGGTTTAGTCCTGGTTTAGACCTGGTTTGGACCTGGTTTAGACCTGGTTTAGATCTATTTTAGTCCTGGTTTAGACCTGGTTTAGTCCTGGTTTAGACCTGGTTTGGACCTGGTTTAGACCTGGTTTAGATCTATTTTAGTCCTGGTTTAGACCTGGTTTAGTCCTGGTTTATACCTGGTTTGGACCTGGTTTAGACCTGGTTTAGATCTATTTTAGTCCTGGTTTAGACCTGGTTTAGTCCTGGTTTAGACCTGGTTTAGACCTAGTTTGGACCTGGTTTAGTCCTGGTTTGGACCTGGTTTAGACCTGGTTTAGACATGGTTTAGTCATTCTTTAGTCCTGGTCTGGTCCTGGTTTAGACCTGGTTTAGTCCTGGTTTAGACCTGGTTTGGACCTGGTTTAGACCTGGTTTAGATCTATTTTAGTCCTGGTTTAGACCTGGTTTAGTCCTGGTTTAGACCTGGTTTGGACCTGGTTTAGACCTGGTTTAGATCTATTTTAGTCCTGGTTTAGACCTGGTTTAGTCCTGGTTTAGACCTGGTTTGGACCTGGTTTAGACCTGGTTTAGATCTATTTTAGTCCTGGTTTAGACCTGGTTTAGTCCTGGTTTAGACCTGGTTTGGACCTGGTTTAGACCTGGTTTAGATCTATTTTAGTCCTGGTTTAGACCTGGTTTAGTCCTGGTTTAGACCTGGTTTGGACCTGGTTTAGACCTGGTTTAGATCTATTTTAGTCCTGGTTTAGACCTGGTTTAGTCCTGGTTTAGACCTGGTTTGGACCTGGTTTAGACCTGGTTTAGATCTATTTTAGTCCTGGTTTAGACCTGGTTTAGACCTAGTTTGGACCTGGTTTAGTCCTGGTTTGGACCTGGTTTAGACCTGGTTTAGACCTGGTTTGGACCTGGTTTAGACCTGGTTTAGATCTATTTTAGTCCTGGTTTAGACCTGGTTTAGTCCTGGTTTGGACCTGGTTTAGACCTGGTTTAGATCTATTTTAGTCCTGGTTTAGACCTGGTTTAGACCTAGTTTGGACCTGGTTTAGTCCTGGTTTGGACCTGGTTTAGACCTGGTTTAGTCCTGGTTTAGACCTGGTTTGGACCTGGTTTAGACCTGGTTTAGATCTATTTTAGTCCTGGTTTAGACCTGGTTTAGTCCTGGTTTAGACCTGGTTTGGACCTGGTTTAGACCTGGTTTAGATCTATTTTAGTCCTGGTTTAGACCTGGTTTAGTCCTGGTTTAGACCTGGTTTGGACCTGGTTTAGACCTGGTTTAGATCTATTTTAGTCCTGGTTTAGACCTGGTTTAGTCCTGGTTTAGACCTGGTTTGGACCTGGTTTAGACCTGGTTTAGATCTATTTTAGTCCTGGTTTAGACCTGGTTTAGTCCTGGTTTAGACCTGGTTTGGACCTGGTTTAGACCTGGTTTAGATCTATTTTAGTCCTGGTTTAGACCTGGTTTAGTCCTGATTTAGACCTGGTTTGGACCTGGTTTAGACCTGGTTTACATCTATTTTAGTCCTGGTTTAGACCTGGTTTAGTCCTGGTTTAGACCTGGTTTGGACCTGGTTTAGACCTGGTTTAGATCTATTTTAGTCCTGGTTTAGACCTGGTTTAGTCCTGGTTTAGACCTGGTTTGGACCTGGTTTAGACCTGGTTTAGATCTATTTTAGTCCTGGTTTAGACCTGGTTTAGATCTATTTTAGTCCTGGTTTAGACCTGGTTTAGACCTGGTTTAGACCTGGTTTGGACGTGGTTTAGACCTGGTTTGGACCTGGTTTAGACCTGGTTTAGATCTATTTTAGTCCTGGTTTAGACCTGGTTTAGTCCTGGTTTAGACCTGGTTTGGACCTGGTTTAGACCTGGTTTGGACCTGGTTTAGACCTGGTTTAGATCTATTTTAGTCCTGGTTTAGACCTGGTTTAGTCCTGGTTTAGACCTGGTTTAGACCTAGTTTGGACCTGGTTTAGTCCTGGTTTGGACCTGGTTTAGACCTGGTTTAGACATGGTTTAGTCATTCTTTAGTCCTGGTCTGGTCCTGGTTTAGACCTGGTTTAGTCCTGGTTTAGACCTGGTTTGGACCTGGTTTAGACCTGGTTTAGATCTATTTTAGTCCTGGTTTAGACCTGGTTTAGTCCTGGTTTAGACCTGGTTTGGACCTGGTTTAGACCTGGTTTAGTCCTGGTTTAGACCTGGTTTGGACCTGGTTTAGACCTGGTTTAGATCTATTTTAGTCCTGGTTTAGACCTGGTTTAGTCCTGGTTTAGACCTGGTTTGGACCTGGTTTAGACCTGGTTTAGATCTATTTTAGTCCTGGTTTAGACCTGGTTTAGTCCTGGTTTAGACCTGGTTTGGACCTGGTTTAGACCTGGTTTAGATCTATTTAGTCCTGGTTTAGACCTGGTTTAGTCCTGGTTTAGACCTGTTTGGACCTGGGTTTAGACCTGGTTTAGATCTATTTTAGTCCTGTTTAGACCTGGTTTAGTCCTGGTTTTAGACGTGGTTTGGACCTGTTTAGACCTGGTTTAGATCTATTTTAGTCCTGGTTTAGACCTGGTTTAGTCCTGGTTTAGACCTGGTTTGGACCTGGTTTAGACCTGGTTTAGATCTATTTTAGTCCTGGTTTAGACCTGGTTTAGTCCTGGTTTAGACCTGGTTTGGACCTGGTTTAGACCTGGTTTAGATCTATTTTAGTCCTGGTTTAGACCTGGTTTAGACCTAGTTTGGACCTGGTTTAGTCCTGGTTTGGACCTGGTTTAGACCTGGTTTAGACCTGGTTTGGACCTGGTTTAGACCTGGTTTAGATCTATTTTAGTCCTGGTTTAGACCTGGTTTAGTCCTGGTTTTAGACCTGGTTTGGACCTGGTTTAGACCTGGTTTAGATCTATTTTAGTCCTGGTTTAGACCTGGTTTAGACCTAGTTTGGACCTGGTTTAGTCCTGGTTTGGACCTGGTTTAGACCTGGTTTAGTCATTCTTTAGTCCTGGTCTGGTCCTGGTTTAGACCTGGTTTAGTCCTGGTTTAGACCTGGTTTGGACCTGGTTAGACCTGTTTAGATCTATTTTAGTCCTGGTTTAGACCTGGTTTGGACCTGTTTAGACCTGGTTTAGATCTATTTTAGTCCTGGTTTAGACCTGGTTTAGTCCTGGTTTAGACCTGGTTTGGACCTGGTTTAGACCTGGTTTAGATCTATTTTAGTCCTGGTTTAGACCTGGTTTAGTCCTGGTTTAGACCTGGTTTGGACCTGGTTTAGACCTGGTTAGATCTATTTTAGTCCTGGTTTAGACCTGGTTTAGTCCTGGTTTAGACCTGGTTTGGACCTGGTTTAGACCTGGTTTAGATCTATTTTAGTCCTGGTTTAGACCTGGTTTAGACCTGGTTTAGACCTGGTTTGGACCTGGTTTAGACCTGGTTAGATCTATTTTAGTCCTGGTTTAGACCTGGTTTAGTCCTGGATTAGACCTGGTTTGGACCTGGTTTAGACCTGGTTTAGATCTATTTTAGTCCTGGTTTAGACCTGTTTAGTCCTGGTTTAGACCTGGTTTGGACCTGGTTTAGACCTGGTTTAGATCTATTTAGTCCTGGTTTAGACCTGGTTTAGTCCTGGTTTAGACCTGGTTTGGACCTGGTTTAGACCTGGTTTAGATCTATTTTAGTCCTGGTTTAGACCTGGTTTAGTCCTGGTTTAGACCTGGTTTGGACCTGGTTTAGACCTGGTTTAGATCTATTTAGTCCTGGTTTAGACCTGGTTTAGTCCTGGTTTAGACCTGGTTTGGACCTGGTTTAGACCTGGTTTAGATCTATTTTAGTCCTGGTTTAGACCTGGTTTAGTCCTGGTTTAGACCTGGTTTGGACCTGGTTTAGACCTGGTTTAGATCTATTTTGGTCCTGTTTAGACCTGGTTTAGTCCTGGTTTAGACCTGGTTTGGACCTGGTTTAGACCTGGTTTAGATCTATTTTAGTCCTGGTTTAGACCTGGTTTAGTCCTGGTTTAGACCTGGTTTGGACCTGGTTTAGACCTGGTTTAGATCTATTTTAGTCCTGGTTTAGACCTGGTTTAGTCCTGGTTTAGACCTGGTTTGGACCTGGTTTAGACCTGGTTTAGATCTATTTTAGTCCTGGTTTAGACCTGGTTTAGTCCTGGTTTAGACCTGGTTTGGACCTGGTTTAGACCTGGTTTAGATCTATTTTAGTCCTGGTTTAGACCTGGTTTAGTCCTGGTTTAGACCTGGTTTGGACCTGGTTTAGACCTGGTTTAGATCTATTTAGTCCTGGTTTAGACCTGGTTTAGTCCTGGTTTAGACCTGGTTTGGACCTGGTTTAGACCTGGTTTAGATCTATTTTAGTCCTGGTTTAGACCTGGTTTAGACCTAGTTTGGACCTGGTTTAGTCCTGGTTTGGACCTGGTTTAGACCTGGTTTAGACCTGGTTTGGACCTGGTTTAGACCTGGTTTAGATCTATTTTAGTCCTGGTTTAGACCTGGTTTAGTCCTGGTTTAGACCTGGTTTGGACCTGGTTTAGACCTGGTTTAGATCTATTTTAGTCCTGGTTTAGACCTGGTTTAGACCTAGTTTGGACCTGGTTTAGTCCTGGTTTGGACCTGGTTTAGACCTGGTTTAGTCATTCTTTAGTCCTGGTCTGGTCTGGTTTTAGACCTGGTTTAGTCCTGGTTTAGACCTGGTTTGGACCTGGTTTAGACCTGGTTTAGATCTATTTTAGTCCTGGTTTAGACTTGGTTTGGACCTGGTTTAGACCTGGTTTAGATCTATTTTAGTCCTGGTTTAGACCTGGTTTAGTCCTGGTTTAGACCTGGTTTGGACCTGGTTAGACCTGGTTTAGATCTATTTTAGTCCTGGTTTAGACCTGGTTTAGTCCTGGTTTGTAGACCTGGTTTGGACCTGGTTTAGACCTGGTTTAGATCTATTTTAGTCCTGGTTTAGACCTGGTTTAGTCCTGGTTTAGACCTGGTTGGACCTGGTTTAGACCTGGTTTAGATCTATTTTAGTCCTGGTTTAGACCTGGTTTAGTCCTGGTTTAGACCTGGTTTGGACCTGGTTTAGACCTGGTTTAGATCTATTTTAGTCCTGGTTTAGACCTGGTTTAGTCCTGGTTTAGACCTGGTTTGGACCTGGTTTAGACCTGGTTTAGATCTATTTTAGTCCTGGTTTAGACCTGGTTTAGACCTGGTTTAGACCTGGTTTGGACCTGGTTTAGACCTGGTTTAGATCTATTTTAGTCCTGGTTTAGACCTGGTTTAGTCCTGGTTTAGACCTGGTTTGGACCTGGTTTAGACCTGGTTATTGATCTCTTTTAGTCCGGTTTAGACCTGGTTTAGTCCTGGTTTAGACCTGGTTTGGACCTGGTTTAGACCTGGTTTAGATCTATTTTAGTCCCGGTTTAGACCTGTTTAGTCCTGGTTTAGACCTGGTTTGGACCTGGTTTAGACCTGGTTTAGATCTATTTTAGTCCTGGTTTAGACCTGGTTTAGTCCTGGTTTAGACCTGGTTTGGACCTGGTTTAGACCTGGTTTAGATCTATTTTAGTCCTGGTTTAGACCTGGTTTAGTCCTGTTTAGACCTGGTTTGGACCTGGTTTAGACCTGTTTAGATCTATTTTAGTCCTGGTTTAGACCTGGTTTAGTCCTGGTTTAGACCTGGTTTGGACCTGGTTTAGACCTGGTTTAGATCTATTTTAGTCCTGGTTTAGACCTGGTTTAGTCCTGGTTTAGACCTGGTTTGGGACCTGGTTTAGACCTGGTTTAGATCTATTTTTAGTCCTGGTTTAGACCTGGTTTAGTCCTGGTTTAGACCTGGTTTGGACCTGGTTTAGACCTGGTTTAGATCTATTTTAGTCCTGGTTTTAGACCTGGTTTAGTCCTTGTTTAGACCTGGTTTGGACCTGGTTTAGACCTGGTTTAGATCTATTTAGTCCTGGTTATAGACCTGGTTTAGTCCTTGTTTTGGACCTGGTTTAGACCTGGTTTAGATCTATTTTAGTCCTGGTTTAGACCTGGTTTAGTCCTGGTTTAGACCTGGTTTGGACCTGGTTTAGACCTGGTTTAGATCTATTTTAGTCCTGGTTTAGACCTGGTTTTAGACCTGGTTTGGACCTGGTTTAGACCTGGTTTAGATCTATTTTAGTCCTGGTTTAGACCTGGTTTAGTCCTGGTTTAGACCTGGTTTGGACCTGGTTTAGACCTGGTTTAGATCTATTTTAGTCCTGGTTTAGACCTGGTTTAGTCCCTGGTTTAGACCTGGTTTGGACCTGGTTTAGACCTGGTTTAGACCTGGTTTAGATCTATTTTAGTCCTGGGTTTAGACCTGGTTTAGTCCTGGTTTAGACCTTTGGACCTGGTTTAGACCTGGTTTAGATCTATTTTAGTCCTGGTTTAGACCTGGTTTAGACCTGGTTTAGACCTGGTTTGGACCTGGTTTAGACCTGGTTTAGATCTATTTTAGTCCTGGTTTAGACCTGGTTTAGTCCTGGTTTAGACCTGGTTTGGACCTGGTTTAGACCTGGTTTAGATCTCTTTTAGTCCTGGTTTAGACCTGGTTTAGTCCTGGTTTAGACCTGGTTTGGACCTGGTTTAGACCTGGTTTAGATCTATTTTAGTCCCGGTTTAGACCTGGTTTAGTCCTGGTTTAGACCTGGTTTGGACCTGGTTTAGACCTGGTTTAGATCTATTTTAGTCCTGGTTTAGACCTGCTTTAGTCCTGGTTTAGACCTGGTTTGGACCTGGTTTAGACCTGGTTTAGATCTATTTTAGTCCTGGTTTAGACCTGGTTTAGTCCTGGTTTAGACCTGGTTTGGACCTGGTTTAGACCTGGTTTAGATCTATTTTAGTCCTGGTTTAGACCTGGTTTAGTCCTGGTTTAGACCTGGTTTGGACCTGGTTTAGACCTGGTTTAGATCTATTTTAGTCCTGGTTTAGACCTGGTTTAGTCCTGGTTTAGACCTGGTTTGGACCTGGTTTAGACCTGGTTTAGATCTATTTTAGTCCTGGTTTAGACCTGGTTTAGTCCTGGTTTAGACCTGGTTTGGACCTGGTTTAGACCTGGTTTAGATCTATTTTAGTCCTGGTTTAGACCTGGTTTAGTCCTTGTTTAGACCTGGTTTGGACCTGGTTTAGACCTGGTTTAGATCTATTTTAGTCCTGGTTTAGACCTGGTTTAGTCCTTGTTTGGACCTGGTTTAGACCTGGTTTAGATCTATTTTAGTCCTGGTTTAGACCTGGTTTAGTC
>NW_027316056.1:41052037-41062037 GCF_026437365.1 Eucyclogobius newberryi
CTGGTTTAGACCTGGTTTAGTCCTGGTTTAGACCTAGTTTGGACCTGTTTAGTCCTGGTTTAGACCTGGTTTAGACCTGGTTTAGACCTGGTTTAATCATTCTTTAGTCCTGGTCTGGTCCTGGTTTAGACCTGGTTTAGTCCTGGTTTAGACCTGGTTTGGACCTGGTTTAGACCTGGTTTAGATCTATTTTAGTCCTGGTTTAGACCTGGTTTAGTCCTGGTTTAGACCTGGTTTGGACCTGGTTTAGACCTGGTTTAGATCTATTTTAGTCCTGGTTTAGACCTGGTTTAGTCCTGGTTTAGACCTGGTTTGGACCTGGTTTAGACCTGGTTTAGATCTATTTTAGTCCTGGTTTAGACCTGGTTTAGTCCTGGTTTAGACCTGGTTTGGACCTGGTTTAGACCTGGTTTAGATCTATTTTAGTCCTGGTTTAGACCTGGTTTAGTCCTGGTTTAGACCTGGTTTGGACCTGGTTTAGACCTGGTTTAGATCTATTTTAGTCCTGGTTTAGACCTGGTTTAGTCCTGGTTTAGACCTGGTTTGGACCTGGTTTAGACCTGGTTTAGATCTATTTTAGTCCTGGTTTAGACCTGGTTTAGTCCTGGTTTAGACCTGGTTTGGACCTGGTTTAGACCTGGTTTAGATCTATTTTAGTCCTGGTTTAGACCTGGTTTAGACCTAGTTTGGACCTGGTTTAGTCCTGGTTTGGACCTGGTTTAGACCTGGTTTAGACCTGGTTTGGACCTGGTTTAGACCTGGTTTAGATCTATTTTAGTCCTGGTTTAGACCTGGTTTAGTCCTGGTTTAGACCTGGTTTGGACCTGGTTTAGACCTGGTTTAGATCTATTTTAGTCCTGGTTTAGACCTGGTTTAGACCTAGTTTGACCTGGTTTAGTCCTGGTTTGGACCTGGTTTAGACCTGGTTTAGTCATTCTTTAGTCCTGTCTGGTCTGGTTTAGACCTGGTTTAGTCCTGGTTTAGACCTGGTTTGGACCTGGTTTAGACCTGGTTTAGATCTATTTTAGTCCTGGTTTAGACCTGGTTTAGTCCTGGTTTAGACCTGGTTTGGACCTGGTTTAGACCTGGTTTAGATCTATTTTAGTCCTGGTTTAGACCTGGTTTAGTCCTGGTTTAGACCTGGTTTGGACCTGGTTTAGACCTGGTTTAGATCTATTTTAGTCCTGGTTTAGACCTGGTTTAGACCTGGTTTAGACCTGGTTTGGACCTGGTTTAGACCTGGTTTAGATCTATTTTAGTCCTGGTTTAGACCTGGTTTAGTCCTGGTTTAGACCTGGTTTGGACCTGGTTTAGACCTGGTTTGGACCTGGTTTAGACCTGGTTTAGATCTATTTTAGTCCTGGTTTAGACCTGGTTTAGTCCTGGTTTAGACCTGGTTTGGACCTGGTTTAGACCTGGTTTAGATCTATTTTAGTCCTGGTTTAGACCTGGTTTAGTCCTGGTATAGACCTGGTTTGGACCTGGTTTAGACCTGGTTTAGATCTATTTTAGTCCTGGTTTAGACCTGGTTTAGTCCTGGTTTAGACCTGGTTTGGACCTGGTTTAGACCTGGTTTAGATCTATTTTAGTCCTGGTTTAGACCTGGTTTAGTCCTGGTTTAGACCTGGTTTGGACCTGGTTTAGACCTGGTTTAGATCTATTTTAGTCCTGGTTTAGACCTGGTTTAGTCCTGGTTTAGACCTGGTTTGGACCTGGTTTAGACCTGGTTTAGATCTATTTTAGTCCTGGTTTAGACCTGGTTTAGACCTGGTTTAGACCTGGTTTGGACCTGGTTTAGACCTGGTTTAGATCTATTTTAGTCCTGGTTTAGACCTGGTTTAGTCCTGGTTTAGACCTGGTTTGGACCTGGTTTAGACCTGGTTTAGATCTATTTTAGTCCTGGTTTAGACCTGGTTTAGTCCTGGTTTAGACCTGGTTTGGACCTGGTTTAGACCTGGTTTAGATCTATTTTAGTCCTGGTTTAGACCTGGTTTAGTCCTGGTTTAGACCTGGTTTGGACCTGGTTTAGACCTGGTTTAGATCTATTTTAGTCCTGGTTTAGACCTGGTTTAGTCCTGGTTTAGACCTGGTTTGGACCTGGTTTAGACCTGGTTTAGATCTATTTTAGTCCTGGTTTAGACCTGGTTTAGTCCTGGTTTAGACCTGGTTTGGACCTGGTTTAGACCTGGTTTAGATCTATTTTAGTCCTGGTTTAGACCTGGTTTAGTCCTGGTTTAGACCTGGTTTGGACCTGGTTTAGACCTGGTTTAGATCTATTTTAGTCCTGGTTTAGACCTGGTTTAGTCCTGGTTTAGACCTGGTTTGGACCTGGTTTAGACCTGGTTTAGATCTATTTTAGTCCTGGTTTAGACCTGGTTTAGTCCTGGTTTAGACCTGGTTTGGACCTGGTTTAGACCTGGTTTAGATCTATTTTAGTCCTGGTTTAGACCTGGTTTAGTCCTTGTTTAGACCTGGTTTGGACCTGGTTTAGACCTGGTTTAGATCTATTTTAGTCCTGGTTTAGACCTGGTTTAGTCCTGGTTTGGACCTGGTTTAGACCTGGTTTAGATCTATTTTAGTCCTGGTTTAGACCTGGTTTAGTCCTGGTTTAGACCTGGTTTGGACCTGGTTTAGACCTGGTTTAGATCTATTTTAGTCCTGGTTTAGACCTGGTTTAGACCTGGTTTAGACCTGGTTTGGACCTGGTTTAGACCTGGTTTAGATCTATTTTAGTCCTGGTTTAGACCTGGTTTAGTCCTGGTTTAGACCTGGTTTGGACCTGGTTTAGACCTGGTTTAGATCTATTTTAGTCCTGGTTTAGACCTGGTTTAGTCCTGGTTTAGACCTGGTTTGGACCTGGTTTAGACCTGGTTTAGATCTATTTTAGTCCTGGTTTAGACCTGGTTTAGTCCTGGTTTAGACCTGGTTTGGACCTGGTTTAGACCTGGTTTAGATCTATTTTAGTCCTGGTTTAGACCTGGTTTAGTCCTGGTTTAGACCTGGTTTGGACCTGGTTTAGACCTGGTTTAGATCTATTTTAGTCCTGGTTTAGACCTGGTTTAGTCCTGGTTTAGACCTGGTTTGGACCTGGTTTAGACCTGGTTTAGATCTATTTTAGTCCTGGTTTAGACCTGGTTTAGTCCTGGTTTAGACCTGGTTTGGACCTGGTTTAGACCTGGTTTAGATCTATTTTAGTCCTGGTTTAGACCTGGTTTAGTCCTGGTTTAGACCTGGTTTGGACCTGGTTTAGACCTGGTTTAGATCTATTTTAGTCCTGGTTTAGACCTGGTTTAGTCCTGGTTTAGACCTGGTTTGGACCTGGTTTAGACCTGGTTTAGATCTATTTTAGTCCTGGTTTAGACCTGGTTTAGTCCTGGTTTAGACCTGGTTTGGACCTGGTTTAGACCTGGTTTAGATCTATTTTAGTCCTGGTTTAGACCTGGTTTAGTCCTGGTTTAGACCTGGTTTGGACCTGGTTTAGACCTGGTTTAGATCTATTTTAGTCCTGGTTTAGACCTGGTTTAGTCCTGGTTTAGACCTGGTTTGGACCTGGTTTAGACCTGGTTTAGATCTATTTTAGTCCTGGTTTAGACCTGGTTTAGTCCTGGTTTAGACCTGGTTTGGACCTGGTTTAGACCTGGTTTAGATCTATTTTAGTCCTGGTTTAGACCTGGTTTAGTCCTTGTTTAGACCTGGTTTGGACCTGGTTTAGACCTGGTTTAGATCTATTTTAGTCCTGGTTTAGACCTGGTTTAGTCCTGGTTTGGACCTGGTTTAGACCTGGTTTAGATCTATTTTAGTCCTGGTTTAGACCTGGTTTAGTCCTGGTTTAGACCTGGTTTGGACCTGGTTTAGACCTGGTTTAGATCTATTTTAGTCCTGGTTTAGACCTGGTTTAGACCTGGTTTAGACCTGGTTTGGACCTGGTTTAGACCTGGTTTAGATCTATTTTAGTCCTGGTTTAGACCTGGTTTAGTCCTGGTTTAGACCTGGTTTGGACCTGGTTTAGACCTGGTTTAGATCTATTTTAGTCCTGGTTTAGACCTGGTTTAGTCCTGGTTTAGACCTGGTTTGGACCTGGTTTAGACCTGGTTTAGATCTATTTTAGTCCTGGTTTAGACCTGGTTTAGTCCTGGTTTAGACCTGGTTTGGACCTGGTTTAGACCTGGTTTAGATCTATTTTAGTCCTGGTTTAGACCTGGTTTAGTCCTGGTTTAGACCTGGTTTGGACCTGGTTTAGACCTGGTTTAGATCTATTTTAGTCCTGGTTTAGACCTGGTTTAGTCCTGGTTTAGACCTGGTTTGGACCTGGTTTAGACCTGGTTTAGATCTATTTTAGTCCTGGTTTAGACCTGGTTTAGTCCTGGTTTAGACCTGGTTTGGACCTGGTTTAGACCTGGTTTAGATCTATTTTAGTCCTGGTTTAGACCTGGTTTAGTCCTGGTTTAGACCTGGTTTGGACCTGGTTTAGACCTGGTTTAGATCTATTTTAGTCCTGGTTTAGACCTGGTTTAGTCCTTGTTTAGACCTGGTTTGGACCTGGTTTAGACCTGGTTTAGATCTATTTTAGTCCTGGTTTAGACCTGGTTTAGTCCTGGTTTAGACCTGGTTTGGACCTGGTTTAGACCTGGTTTAGATCTATTTTAGTCCTGGTTTAGACCTGGTTTAGTCCTGGTTTAGACCTGGTTTGGACCTGGTTTAGACCTGGTTTAGATCTATTTTAGTCCTGGTTTAGACCTGGTTTAGTCCTGGTTTAGACCTGGTTTAGTCCTGGTTTAGACCTGGTTTGGACCTGGTTTAGACCTGGTTTAGATCTATTTTAGTCCTGGTTTAGACCTGGTTTAGTCCTGGTTTAGACCTGGTTTGGACCTGGTTTAGACCTGGTTTAGATCTATTTTAGTCCTGGTTTAGACCTGGTTTAGTCCTGGTTTAGACCTGGTTTGGACCTGGTTTAGACCTGGTTTAGATCTATTTTAGTCCTGGTTTAGACCTGGTTTAGTCCTGGTTTAGACCTGGTTTGGACCTGGTTTAGACCTGGTTTAGATCTATTTTAGTCCTGGTTTAGACCTGGTTTAGTCCTGGTTTAGACCTGGTTTGGACCTGGTTTAGACCTGGTTTAGATCTATTTAGTCCTGGTTTAGACCTGGTTTAGTCCTGGTTTAGACCTGGTTTAGTCCTGGTTTAGACCTGGTTTGGACCTGGTTTAGACCTGGTTTAGATCTATTTTAGTCCTGGTTTAGACCTGGTTTAGTCCTGGTTTAGACCTGGTTTGGACCTGGTTTAGACCTGGTTTAGATCTATTTTAGTCCTGGTTTAGACCTGGTTTAGTCCTGGTTTAGACCTGGTTTGGACCTGGTTTAGACCTGGTTTAGATCTATTTTAGTCCTGGTTTAGACCTGGTTTAGTCCTGGTTTAGACCTGGTTTGGACCTGGTTTAGACCTGGTTTAGATCTATTTTAGTCCTGGTTTAGACCTGGTTTAGACCTAGTTTGGACCTGGTTTAGTCCTGGTTTGGACCTGGTTTAGACCTGGTTTAGACCTGGTTTGGACCTGGTTTAGACCTGGTTTAGATCTATTTTAGTCCTGGTTTAGACCTGGTTTAGTCCTGGTTTAGACCTGGTTTGGACCTGGTTTAGACCTGGTTTAGATCTATTTTAGTCCTGGTTTAGACCTGGTTTAGTCCTGGTTTAGACCTGGTTTGGACCTGGTTTAGACCTGGTTTAGATCTATTTTAGTCCTGGTTTAGACCTGGTTTAGATCTATTTTAGTCCTGGTTTAGACCTGGTTTAGACCTGGTTTAGACCTGGTTTGGACCTGGTTTAGACCTGGTTTAGATCTATTTTAGTCCTGGTTTAGACCTGGTTTAGTCCTGGTTTAGACCTGGTTTAGACCTAGTTTGGACCTGGTTTAGTCCTGGTTTGGACCTGGTTTAGACCTGGTTTAGACATGGTTTAGTCCTGGTTTAGACCTGGTTTAGTCCTGGTTTAGACCTGGTTTGGACCTGGTTTAGACCTGGTTTAGATCTATTTTAGTCCTGGTTTAGACGTGGTTTAGTCCTGGTTTAGACCTGGTTTGGACCTGGTTTAGACCTGGTTTAGATCTATTTTAGTCCTGGTTTAGACCTGGTTTAGTCCTGGTTTAGACCTGGTTTGGACCTGGTTTAGACCTGGTTTAGATCTATTTTAGTCCTGGTTTAGACCTGGTTTAGTCCTGGTTTAGACCTGGTTTGGACCTGGTTTAGACCTGGTTTAGATCTATTTTAGTCCTGGTTTAGACCTGGTTTAGTCCTGGTTTAGACCTGGTTTGGACCTGGTTTAGACCTGGTTTAGATCTATTTTAGTCCTGGTTTAGACCTGGTTTAGTCCTGGTTTAGACCTGGTTTGGACCTGGTTTAGACCTGGTTTAGATCTATTTTAGTCCTGGTTTAGACCTGGTTTAGACCTGGTTTAGACCTGGTTTGGACCTGGTTTAGACCTGGTTTAGATCTATTTTAGTCCTGGTTTAGACCTGGTTTAGTCCTGGTTTAGACCTGGTTTGGACCTGGTTTAGACCTGGTTTAGATCTATTTTAGTCCTGGTTTAGACCTGGTTTAGACCTGGTTTAGACCTGGTTTGGACCTGGTTTAGACCTGGTTTAGATCTATTTTAGTCCTGGTTTAGACCTGGTTTAGTCCTGGTTTAGACCTGGTTTGGACCTGGTTTAGACCTGGTTTAGATCTATTTTAGTCCTGGTTTAGACCTGGTTTAGTCCTGGTTTAGACCTGGTTTGGACCTGGTTTAGACCTGGTTTAGATCTATTTTAGTCCTGGTTTAGATCTGGTTTAGTCCTGGTTTAGACCTGGTTTGGACCTGGTTTAGACCTGGTTTAGATCTATTTTAGTCCTGGTTTAGACCTGGTTTAGACCTGGTTTAGACCTGGTTTGGACCTGGTTTAGACCTGGTTTAGATCTATTTTAGTCCTGGTTTAGACCTGGTTTAGTCCTGGTTTAGACCTGGTTTGGACCTGGTTTAGACCTGGTGTAGATCTATTTTAGTCCTGGTTTGGACCTGGTTTAGACCTGGTTTAGATCTATTTTAGTCCTGGTTTAGACCTGGTTTAGACCTGGTTTAGACCTGGTTTAGACCTGGTTTAGATCTATTTTAGTCCTGGTTTAGACCTGGTTTAGACCTGGTTTAGACCTGGTTTGGACCTGGTTTAGACCTGGTTTAGATCTATTTTAGTCCTGGTTTAGACCTGGTTTAGTCCTGGTTTAGACCTGGTTTGGACCTGGTTTAGACCTGGTTTAGATCTATTTTAGTCCTGGTTTAGACCTGGTTTAGTCCTGGTTTAGACCTGGTTTGGACCTGGTTTAGACCTGGTTTAGATCTATTTTAGTCCTGGTTTAGACCTGGTTTAGACCTGGTTTAGACCTGGTTTGGACCTGGTTTAGACCTGGTTTAGATCTATTTTAGTCCTGGTTTAGACCTGGTTTAGTCCTGGTTTAGACCTGGTTTGGACCTGGTTTAGACCTGGTTTAGATCTATTTTAGTCCTGGTTTGGACCTGGTTTAGACCTGGTTTAGATCTATTTTAGTCCTGGTTTAGACCTGGTTTAGACCTGGTTTAGACCTGGTTTGGACCTGGTTTAGACCTGGTTTAGATCTATTTTAGTCCTGGTTTAGACCTGGTTTAGACCTGGTTTAGACCTGGTTTAGACCTGGTTTAGACCTGGTTTAGATCTATTTTAGTCCTGGTTTAGACCTGGTTTAGTCCTGGTTTGGACCTGGTTTAGACCTGGTTTAGATCTATTTTAGTCCTGGTTTAGACCTGGTTTAGACCTGGTTTAGACCTGGTTTAGATCTATTTTAGTCCTGGTTTAGACCTGGTTTAGACCTGGTTTAGACCTGGTTTAGATCTATTTTAGTCCTGGTTTAGACCTGGTTTAGTCCTGGTTTAGACCTGGTTTGGACCTGGTTTAGACCTGGTTTAGATCTATTTTAGTCCTGGTTTAGACCTGGTTTAGATCTATTTTAGTCCTGGTTTAGACCTGGTTTAGACCTGGTTTAGACCTGGTTTGGACCTGGTTTAGACCTGGTTTAGATCTATTTTAGTCCTGGTTTAGACCTGGTTTAGTCCTGGTTTAGACCTGGTTTAGACCTAGTTTGGACCTGGTTTAGTCCTGGTTTGGACCTGGTTTAGACCTGGTTTAGACATGGTTTAGTCCTGGTTTAGACCTGGTTTAGTCCTGGTTTAGACCTGGTTTGGACCTGGTTTAGACCTGGTTTAGATCTATTTTAGTCCTGGTTTAGACCTGGTTTGGACCTGGTTTAGACCTGGTTTAGATCTATTTTAGTCCTGGTTTAGACCTGGTTTAGACCTGGTTTAGACCTGGTTTGGACCTGGTTTAGACCTGGTTTAGATCTATTTTAGTCCTGGTTTAGACCTGGTTTAGTCCTGGTTTAGACCTGGTTTGGACCTGGTTTAGACCTGGTGTAGATCTATTTTAGTCCTGGTTTGGACCTGGTTTAGACCTGGTTTAGATCTATTTTAGTCCTGGTTTATACCTGGTTTGGATCTGGTTTAGACCTGGTTTAGATCTATTTTAGTCCTGGTTTAGACCTGGTTTAGTCCTGGTTTAGACCTGGTTTGGACCTGGTTTAGACCTGGTTTAGATCTATTTTAGTCCTGGTTTAGACCTGGTTTAGACCTGGTTTAGACCTGGTTTGGACCTGGTTTAGACCTGGTTTAGATCTATTTTAGTCCTGGTTTAGACCTGGTTTAGTCCTGGTTTAGACCTGGTTTGGACCTGGTTTAGACCTGGTTTAGATCTATTTTAGTCCTGGTTTAGACCTGGTTTAGACCTGGTTTAGACCTGGTTTGGACCTGGTTTAGACCTGGTTTAGATCTATTTTAGTCCTGGTTTAGACCTGGTTTAGTCCTGGTTTAGACCTGGTTTGGACCTGGTTTAGACCTGGTTTAGATCTATTTTAGTCCTGGTTTAGACCTGGTTTAGTCCTGGTTTAGACCTGGTTTGGACCTGGTTTAGACCTGGTTTAGATCTATTTTAGTCCTGGTTTAGATCTGGTTTAGTCCTGGTTTAGACCTGGTTTGGACCTGGTTTAGACCTGGTTTAGATCTATTTTAGTCCTGGTTTAGACCTGGTTTAGACCTGGTTTAGACCTGGTTTGGACCTGGTTTAGACCTGGTTTAGATCTATTTTAGTCCTGGTTTAGACCTGGTTTAGTCCTGGTTTAGACCTGGTTTGGACCTGGTTTAGACCTGGTGTAGATCTATTTTAGTCCTGGTTTGGACCTGGTTTAGACCTGGTTTAGATCTATTTTAGTCCTGGTTTAGACCTGGTTTAGACCTGGTTTAGACCTGGTTTAGACCTGGTTTAGATCTATTTTAGTCCTGGTTTAGACCTGGTTTAGACCTGGTTTAGACCTGGTTTGGACCTGGTTTAGACCTGGTTTAGATCTATTTTAGTCCTGGTTTAGACCTGGTTTAGTCCTGGTTTAGACCTGGTTTGGACCTGGTTTAGACCTGGTTTAGATCTATTTTAGTCCTGGTTTAGACCTGGTTTAGTCCTGGTTTAGACCTGGTTTGGACCTGGTTTAGACCTGGTTTAGATCTATTTTAGTCCTGGTTTAGACCTGGTTTAGACCTGGTTTAGACCTGGTTTGGACCTGGTTTAGACCTGGTTTAGATCTATTTTAGTCCTGGTTTAGACCTGGTTTAGTCCTGGTTTAGACCTGGTTTGGACCTGGTTTAGACCTGGTTTAGATCTATTTTAGTCCTGGTTTGGACCTGGTTTAGACCTGGTTTAGATCTATTTTAGTCCTGGTTTAGACCTGGTTTAGACCTGGTTTAGTCCTGGTTTGGACCTGGTTTAGACCTGGTTTAGATCTATTTTAGTCCTGGTTTAGACCTGGTTTAGACCTGGTTTAGACCTGGTTTCGACCTGGTTTAGACCTGGTTTAGATCTATTTTAGTCCTGGTTTAGACCTGGTTTAGTCCTGGTT
>NW_027316056.1:41069537-41124537 GCF_026437365.1 Eucyclogobius newberryi
ACACAAACCACACACACAGTCACACACACACACAGTCACACACACACACAAAGTCACACACACACACAGTCACACACACACACAGTCTCACACACACACACACACACACAGTCACACACACACAGACACACACACACAGTCACACACACACAGACACACACACACAGACACACACACACACAGTCACACACACACACACTCACACACACACAGTCACACACACACACACACACACACAGTCACACACACACACACACAGTCACACACACACACACACACAGTCACACACACACACACACACACACACAGTCACACACACACACAGTCACACACACACACACACAGTCACACACACACAGTCACACACACAGTTACACACACAGTCACACACACACTCACACACACACACACAGTCACACACACACAGTCACACACACAGTCACACACACACATTCACACACACACACACCACACACACAGTCACACACACACACACAGTCTCTCACACACACACACACACACACACACACACAGTCACACACACACACACACACACACACACACAGTCTCACACACACACACACAGTCACACACAGTCACACACACATACACAGTCACACACACACACACACAGTCACACACACACAGTCACACACACACACACACACAGTCACACACACACCACACACACACAGTCACACACACACACGCACACACACACACATTCACACACACACACACAGTCACACACACAGTCACACACACACAGTCACACTCACACACACACACACATACAGTCACACACACACAGTCACACACAGTCACTCATTCACACACACACAGTCACACACACACACACACACACACAGTCACACACACACACACACACACACACACACACATACAGTCACACACACACAGTCACACACACACACACACAGTCACACACACACACCACACACACAGTCACACAGTCACACACACACACAGTCACACACACACACACACAGTCACACACACACACACACACACACAGTCACACACACACACACACACACACAGTCTCACACACACACACACACAGTCACACACACACACACAGTCACACACAGTCACACACAGTCACACACACACACACACAGTCACACACACACACACACACACAGTCACACACACACACACAGTCACACACACACAGTCACACACATGGAGACAATAGCCGTTAGCATCACCATGGAGACAGTAGCCGTTAGCCTCACCATGGAGACAGTAGCTGTTAGCCTCACCATGGAGACAGTAGCCGTTAGCCTCACCATGGAGACCGTAGCCGTTAGCCTCACCATGGAGACCGTAGCCGTTAGCCTCACCATGGAGACAGTAGCCGTTACCTTCACCATGGAGACAGTAGCCGTTAGCATCACCATGGAAACAATAGCTGTTAGCCTCACCATGGAGACAGTAGCCGTTAGCATTACCATCGAGACAATAGCCATTAGCATCACCATGGAGACAGTAGCCGTTAGCATTACCATTGAGACAGTAGCCGTTAGCCTCACCATGGAGACCGTAGCCGTTAGCCTCACCATGGAGACAGTAGCCGTTAGCCTCACCATGGGGACAGTAGCCGTTAGCATCACCATGGAGACAGTAGCTGTTATCTTCACCATGGAGACAGTAGCCGTTAGCATCACCATGGAAACAATAGCTGTTAGCCTCACCATGGAGACAGTAGCCGTTAGCATTACCATCGAGACAATAGCCGTTAGCATCACCATGGAGACAGTAGCCGTTAGCATCACCATGGAGACAGTAGCCGTTAACCTCACCATGGAGACGAGCTCGGGTGAAGTGTCAGTACAAAAGGTTCTGTTTGTGGTTTGGTTCCAGGACCTGGACCTGGACCTGGCGTCCATCTTTGTGTCCGACGCCCAGTTCAACAGGAACATCTTCTTCGACTCCTCCCCTCAGGCCGTCAGGTACTGTGTCAGATGCCCTCCCCCGGACAAGGGCAGAACCAGGGACAGAACCAGGGACAGAACCAGGGACAGAACCAGGGACAGAACCAGGGACAGAACCAGGGACAGAACCAGGGACAGAACCAGGGAAGAACCAGGACAGAACCAGGGACAGAACCAGGGACAGAGAAGAACCAGGGACAGAACCAGAAAAGAACCAGGGACAGAACCAGGGACAGAACCAGGGACAGAACCAGGAAAGAACCAGGAAAGAACCAGGAAAGAACCAGGAAAGAACCAGGGACAGAACCAGGGACAGAACCAGGGACAGAACCAGAGAAGAACCAGAGAAGAACCAGGGAAGAACCAGGGAAGGAGAAGAACCAGGGAAAAACAGTGTGTGAGGTGGAAAAGGTTCTGGTTCCTCTCAAACAGACCCTCTCTCTCTCTGTGTCTCAGGCTGTACATGTTGTATAACCACTGGGGCCTGAAGGTGGCGCTGTTCTTCTTCCTCCTCCTGGATCTGTCTCTGGCTCTGTTTGAAGACCCCGCCCTGGTCCACCTGCCGCTCTGGGTCAGTCTCAAACACACGGGAGGGCACCTGACCCACACGGGAGGCACCTGACCCACACGGGAGGCACCTGACCCACACGGGAGGCACCTGACCCACACGGGAGGGCATCTGACCCATACGGGAGGGCATCTGACCCACACGGGAGGGCACCTGACCCACACGGGAGGCACCTGACCCACACGGGAGGCACCTGACCCACACGGGAGGCACCTGACCCACACGGGAGGGCATCTGACCCACACGGGAGGCACCTGACCCACACGGGAGGGCATCTGACCCACACGGGAGGCACCTGACCCACACGGGAGGCACCTGACCCACACGGGAGGCACCTGACCCACACGGGAGGCACCTGACCCACACGGGAGGGCATCTGACCCATACGGGAGGCACCTGACCCACACGGGAGGCACCTGACCCACACGGGAGGCACCTGACCCACACGGGAGGCACCTGACCCACACGGGAGGGCATCTGACCCATACGGGAGGCACCTGACCCACACGGGAGGCACCTGACCCACACGGGAGGGCATCTGACCCACACGGGAGGCACCTGACCCATACGGGAGGCACCTGACTTGTGTACCGTGTCTTTCAGGCGACCTTGTCCCTGGAGCTTCTGTGCGTCCTGGTTTTCGCCGCTCGCCTCGCGCACTACGCCAGAGTCATTCCTCCAGACAAGTTCTGGAAGGATCCGAAGAACATCTGCATCATCGCCATCCTGACAGTAGGAGGCGCTCACCCGCTCTCACTACAGCTCTGCTCAGCGCCGCTCGTTCTGCATCGCTCGTCCTGCATCGCTCGTTCTGCATCACTCGTCCTGCATCGCTCGTTCTGCATCGCTCGTTCTGCGCCGCTCGTCCTGCATCGCTCGTTCTGCATCACTCGTCCTGCATCGCTCGTTCTGCATCGCTCGTTCTGCGCCGCTCGTTCTGCATCGCTCGTCCTGCATCGCTCGTTCTGCATCACTCGTCCTGCATCGCTCGTCCTGCATCGCTCGTCCTGCATCGCTCGTTCTGCGCCACTCGTTCTGCATCGCTCGTTCTGCATCGCTCGTCCTGCATCGCTCGTCCTGCATCGCTCGTCCTGCATCGCTCGTCCTGCATCGTTCGTCCTGCTTCGCTCTTTCTGCATCGCTCGTCCTGCATCGCTCGTCCTGCATCGCTCGTTCTGCATCGCTCGTTCTGCATCGCTCTTGAAAGAATGCGTCGCGTCTGAACGTTTGTTCAGTTCCGTTTGAGTCAGATTCTTTTTTGCTGAGGCTGAAGTTGAGAAACGACAAGCGTCCAGCGCCGTCAGCTCTTCTCACTTCCCCTGCACCCCCCCTGCACACACAGCTCCGCCCCTTCCTGTCCATATGTCCTGCACACACAGACACAGCTCCGCCCCTTCCTGTCCATATGTCCTGCACACACAGACACAGCTCCGCCCCTTCCTGTCCATATGTCCTGCACACACAGACACAGCTCCGCCCCTTCCTGTCCATATGTCCTGCACACACAGACACAGCTCCGCCCCTTCCTGTCCATATGTTCTGACTTTGGAAAACGTGGAACACAAATCCAGTCCTTGTTTTCATTGTAATATTTATGATTCAGCTTCAGGTCCAGGCCAGGTCCAGGCCAGGTCCAGACCAGGTCCAGACCAGGTCCAGACCAGGTCCCGGTCCAGACCAGGTCCAGAACAGTTCTAGACCAGGTCCAGACCAGGTCCAGGCCAGGTCCAGGCCAGGTCCAGACCAGGTCCAGGCCAGGTCCAGGCCAGGTCCAGGCCAGGTCCAGACCAGGTCCAGGCCAGGTCCAGGCCAGGTCCAGACCAGGTCCAGACCAGGTCCAGACCAGGTCTAGACCAGGTCCAGACCAGGTCCAGGCCAGGTCCAGGCCAGGTCCAGACCAGGTCCAGACCAGTTCTAGACCAGGTCCAGGCCAGGTCCAGGCCAGGTCCAGACCAGGTCTAGACCAGGTCCAGACCAGGTCCAGGCCAGGTCCAGGCCAGGTCCAGACCAGGTCCAGGCCAGGTCCAGGCCAGGTCCAGGCCAGGTCCAGGCCAGGTCCAGACCAGGTCCAGGCCAGGTCCAGGCCAGGTCCAGTCCAGGTCCAGTCCAGGTCCAGGCCAGGTCCAGGCCAGGTCCAGGCCAGGTCCAGACCAGGTCCAGACCAGGTCCCGGTCCAGACCAGGTCCAGAACAGTTCTAGACCAGGTCCAGACCAGGTCCAGGCCAGGTCCAGGCCAGGTCCAGACCAGGTCCAGACCAGTTCTAGACCAGGTCCAGACCAGGTCCAGACCAGGTCCAGACCAGGTCCAGACCAGGTCCCGGTCCAGACCAGGTCCAGAACAGTTCTAGACCAGGTCCAGACCAGGTCCAGGCCAGGTCCAGGCCAGGTTCAGACCAGGTCCAGGCCAGGTCCAGGCCAGGTCCAGACCAGGTCCAGACCAGGTCCAGACCAGGTCCCGGTCCAGACCAGGTCCAGAACAGTTCTAGACCAGGTCCAGACCAGGTCCAGGCCAGGTCCAGACCAGGTCCAGGCCAGGTCCAGGCCAGGTCCAGGCCAGGTCCAGACCAGGTCCAGGCCAGGTCCAGGCCAGGTCCAGACCAGGTCCAGACCAGGTCCAGACCAGGTCTAGACCAGGTCCAGACCAGGTCCAGGCCAGGTCCAGGCCAGGTCCAGACCAGGTCCAGGCCAGGTCCAGACCAGGTCCAGACCAGTTCTAGACCAGGTCCAGACCAGGTCCAGGCCAGGTCCAGACCAGGTCCAGGCCAGGTCCAGGCCAGGTCCAGGCCAGGTCCAGGCCAGGTCCAGTCCAGGTCCAGGCCAGGTCCAGACCAGGTCCAGACCAGGTCCAGACCAGGTCCCGGTCCAGACCAGGTCCAGAACAGTTCTAGACCAGGTCCAGACCAGGTCCAGGCCAGGTCCAGGCCAGGTCCAGACCAGGTCCAGACCAGTTCTAGACCAGGTCCAGGCCAGGTCCAGGCCAGGTCCAGGCCAGGTCCAGGCCAGGTCCAGGCCAGGTCCAGACCAGGTCCAGACCAGGTCCAGGCCAGGTCCAGGCCAGGTCCAGACCAGGTCCAGTCCAGGTCCAGACCAGGTCCAGGCCAGGTCCAGACCAGGTCCAGACCAGGTCCAGGCCAGGTCCAGGCCAGGTCCAGGCCAGGTCCAGACCAGGTCCAGACCAGGTCCAGACCAGGTCCAGGCCAGGTCCAGACCAGGTCCCGGTCCAGACCAGGTCCAGAACAGTTCTAGACCAGGTCCAGACCAGGTCCAGGCCAGGTCCAGGCCAGGTCCAGGCCAGGTCCAGACCAGGTCCAGGCCAGGTCCAGGCCAGGTCCAGACCAGATCCAGACCAGGTCCAGACCATGTGTGTCTCCTCAGCTGACCCTGCTGGACATGCTGATCTATGGTTCTCTCAAAGCCTTGGACTGTCCAGGAGTGAGATGGTCCAGAGTGCTCCGCCCACTTCTGCTCGTCAACGTGACCGAAGGGAGACAAGTAAGTCCCCCAGGGGTCCTCAACACACTGCAGTAACACTCCCATCACCCAGAGGCCCTCAACGCACCACTGTAACAGTCCCATCACCCAGGGGCCTTAAACACACTGCAGTAACACTCCCATCATCCAGGGGCCCTCAACGCACCACGGTAACAGTCCCTTCACCCAGGGGCCTTAAACACACTGCAGTAACACTCCCATCATCCAGGGGCCCTCAACGCACCACGGTAACAGTCCCTTCACCCAGGGACCTTAAACACACTGCAGTAACACTCCCATCATCCAGGGGCCCTCAACGCACCACGGTAACACTCCCATCATCCAGGGGCCTTAAACGCACCGCAGTAACACTCCCATCACCCAGGGGCCCTCAACGCACCGCAGTAACACTCCCATCACCCAGGGGCCATGAGGTCTTACACCCTGTAGACTCGGTCCCTCTCAGGCCTCAGGGGCCTGCGGAGGAGCAGTGACTCTACTCTGAGCTCTTCATCTGTTTGACCTGAGTTTCTTGTTATAGCTGCGTCGAGCCGTCAGGAGCATCAGGAACGCTCTCCCTCAGATCCTCCTGGTCTTCCTCCTCTTCATCTTCAGCATCCTCATCTTCTCCCTTATGGCCCTCAAGCTCTTCTCCAAGCGGTGAGACGGAGAACTTAGAACATAGAACATAGAACTTAGACCCTAGACCAGACGTATTCTTCTTGTTTCTGTCAGAGGTTTGAAGACGACAGATGGAGCTCCATATTTCACAAACTTTCTCCACATCGTGTTTGACCTCTACGTCCTCGTCACCACGGCCAACAGCCCCGACGTCATGTGAGGAAGTGCTAATGCTAATGCTAATGAGACTGATAATGCTACTGCTAGTGTTAATGCTTCTGATACTGCTAATACTACTGCTACTGCTAATGCTGCCTGTGCTGCTGCTAATGCTACTGCTACTGTCAATGCTAATGCTACTGCTACTGTTAATGCTACTGATACTGCTACTGCTACTGTCAATGCTAATGCTACTGCTACTGTTAATGCTACTGATACTGCTACTGCTACTGTCAATGATAATGCTACTGCTACTGTTAATGCTACTGATACTGCTAATGCTACTGCTACTGTCAATGCTAATTATACTGCTAATGCTACTGATACTGCTAATGCTACTGCTACTGTCAATGCTAATTATACTGCTAATGCTACTGATAAGGCTAATGCTACTTCTGCTACTACTGCTAATGCTACTACTGATACTGCTACGGATACTGCTACTGATAATGCTAATGCTAATGCTACTGCTACTGCTACTGCTAATGCTTCTACTGATACTGCTACTGATACTGCTACTGATAATGCTAATGCTAATTCTGCTACTATAGACGATGATTGGCTCTTGTTTAGGTGCCACACAACATCAGTAGGTCAATATTTATGGGGTCAGCCCTATGTTCCCCGAGACCTGGGTTAGCGTTAGCGCTAGCGTTATATGCTGCTATATTTTATGCTGTAAAACCACACATTTATGCTCAACTATTGGGGCTGTGGAACCTGAACCGGGAGCCTTTTCCATCATTTGAGGAGGTACCTAGGGCCCCCCATTAATAGAAAACGAGGCCCTGAGTTGGTACTCTGTTGGTGTTGTTTGTTGCAGTACTTTCTTGCAGTGCTTTGTTGCAGTACTTTGTTGCAGTACTCTGTTGCAGTACTCTGTTGCAGTGCTCTGTTGCAGTACTCTGTTGCAGTACTTTGTTGCAGGACTCGGTTGCAGTACTCTGTTGCAGTACTCTGTTGCAGTACTCTGTTGCAGTACTCTGTTGCAGTACTTTGTTGCAGTACTCTGTTGCAGTACTCTGTTGCAGTACTCTGTTGCAGTACTCTGTTGCAGTACTCTGTTGCAGTACTTTGAATTGCCTTGTGTATGAAATGTGCTCTACAATAAACTTGCCTTGCCTTACTTTGTTGCAGTACTCTGTTGCAGTGCTCTGTTGCAGTACTCTGTTGCAGTACTTTCTTGCAGTACTCTGTTGCAGTACTCTGTTGCAGTGCTCTGTTGCAGTGCTCTGTTGCAGTGCTCTGTTGCAGTACTCTGTTGCAGTACTTTCTTGCAGTGCTCTGTTGCAGTACTCTGTTGCAGTACTTTCTTGCAGTACTCTGTTGCAGTACTCTGTTGCAGTACTCTGTTGCAGTACTCTGTTGCAGTACTTTCTTGCAGTACTCTGTTGCAGTACTTTGTTGCAGTACTCTGTTGCAGTAGTTTGTTGCAGTACTCTGTCGCAGTACTTTGTTGCAGTACTCTGTTGCAGTACTCTGTCGCAGTACTTTGTTGCAGTACTCTGTTGCAGTACTCTGTCGCAGTACTTTGTTGCAGTACTCTGTGGTGTTTGCAGGATGCCGGCGTACAACTCCAGCTCCTTGTTCTCCGTCTTCTTCATCGTCTTCATCCTGGTGAACGTTTACATCTTCATGTCCGTGTTCCTCGCCGTCGTTTACAACAACTACAAGAAGCACCTGAAGGTCAGACTCCACATTCACCTTTGACCTCTGACCTCTGACCCTCTGTGGGCTGGACAGGAAAAGACCATGTTACATCTCGTCTTTGGAGGTGGTAGTTTTAGTTGTTTAGTTGATTATCGGTTTTATATCAGAGCGATTTTAAAAGAAGAACTGCAGCAAGAAGAAAGTATTCAAATATGCAATATACAAGTACTTTTTTGCTCTTTGGCTCACAGTTTTGAGACCTTTAGTCGACCAAGAAGTAATTTAGTCCATTACAGTCTGATTTGTTATAAACCGAGGTGGTCAGTAAAATTACTTCTGTACTTTCCTCGAGTCGTATTTTCGCTGATACTTACACTGATACTTGTACTTATACTTATAGCTGCAGTCGGTGGGACTGTATCATATATAACACTGAAAACATCTCATGCGTGAACCTCGTGCAGCAAAGGCCCTCCAGAGTGTGTACTTGTACTGCAGTACTTGTACTTGTGCTGCAGTACTTGTACTTGTGCTGCAGTACTTGTACCTGTACTGCAGTATTTGTACTTGTACTGCAGTACTTGTACTTGTACTGCAGTACTTGTACTTGTACTGCAGTACTTGTACTTGTACTGCAGTACTTGTACTTGTGCTGCACTACTTGTGCTGCACTACTTGTGCTGCACTTTACCTGGTATCTCCCTTAGCTAGGATGCACTGGGTCTCAGCGTTGCCGGGACTTATTGTCACATTAAAAATCAAACCAACCCGGGGCCCTATGTAAAAAGAGCCCCCCCTAGTGCTATTTCTGTAGTCACATCATCACACAGATGGAAAAACAAAATGCGAGTCAGGCCCAATCTGAGAAATGTGATTCATATTCCCTGTGAAAAGATAAAGCCCAGTCCCACTGAAACTAGTCTGAAACTTGCTGTGCTAAATGTCAGATCCTTATGTAACAAATCTCTCTTAATTAATAATTTTATTTCTTCTTATAATCTTGATTTTATGTTTTTAACTGAAACATGGCTTGACAAAAACACAGGAAATGTAGTTCTGATAGAATCTGCTCCACCCAACTTTAAGTTTGAATCTGAAACACGAGAAAACAAAAAAGGGGGTGGAGTCTGTGCTGTCTTTAGAGATGAAATAATTACCCGCAGGTTGTCTTTTGGGGTGTTTTCATCATTTGAGTATGTATCCTTTAAAATGGAGCTAAAACAGTCTCCGTCCATTCTCTTCATTGTTTTATACAAGCCTCCCCAGCACTGCCAAAGTTTTATTGATGATTTTACTGAGATGCTTTCAGTCGTATGCACAGACTTTGATGGTTTGGTCATTACAGGTGATTTCAATGTGCATGTTGATAATATTTGTGACAGAAACGCTTAAGAGCTTGATGCTGTCCTTGAAACCTTCAGTCTTACTCAGCATGTGAGAGGCCCCACCCACAGCAAAGGACACACTCTAGATCTCATAATTACAAAGGGGGTAAATATTTCAAATGTTAATGTGATCGATGTTGCTCTGTCTGATCATTTCTGTGTCTTCTTTGACCTGTCTGTTTCTCCCCAACCTCCGGTTGGTCCTGCAGTTGTTCAGAGGAGACACATAAGTGATGGCACAGGTGCACTGTTTATGGAAATGATAAACTTTGAAAATGTCTCATGTTCTAATGTAAATGATTTGTTGAACTCTGTTACATCTAGTGTTTTGAATGTTCTGGACACCATCGCCCCTATAAAGGCTAAAATGGTTAAAAATAAGCAGAAGGCGCCGTGGAGAAATGATGATTCGGTCAGGGCACAGAAAAGGGAGTGCCGCAGGGCCGAACGGAAATGGCGCAAGTCAAAGCTCCAGGTTCAAAAAGAGATTTACAAAGAAAAGCTGAACATGTACAACCTAATCTTATGTAGAACTAGGGAAAGATATTTTTCTGAAATAATTGGAAGCTGCAGTAACAACTCGCGTGCCCTGTTTGCCACAGTAAACAGATTAACAAACCCTCCAGCTCAGCTGCCGTTAGAACTCATTTCCACATCCAAGTGTAATGAGTTTGCATTATTCTTTAATGACAAAGTTCAGGGCATTAAAAATGCTATAAATCCCACAATGCAAAAAATTACCCTAAAACCACCAAGACACTTAGAGCTAACTCACTTTGCACCAGTAACTGACAAAACTGTCCATGAGATCATCACCAGTCTGAGTTCATCTACATGCTGCCTTGATGTGTTACCCACCAGATTTCTAAAGTCTGTGCTGAACAGTTTGTTAGCACCACTCACTCACATAGTTAACATGTCGCTTCAATCTGGAACATTCCCAATGTCTTTGAAAACTGCGGTCATAAAGCCTCTCCTAAAGAAGAGCAGTCTTGATGCCGCAGTACTGAGTCATTACCGGCCCATCTCTAATCTGCCATTTTGGGGCAAAGGCCTTGAAAAGGTTGTTTACCAACAGCTCACAGATTTCCTCTTAATAAACAACTCATTTGATGTTTTTCAGTCAGGTTTTAGACCTCATCACAGCACTGAGACTGCTCTTGTCAAGGTGACAAATGACATCCGCCTGAACACTGACATGGGCAAAGCCTCAGTCTTAATTCTGTTAGATCTGAGTGCTGCTTTTGACACTGTCGATCATGGGATCCTCTTACAGAGACTAGAGGACTGGGTGGGCATCACTGGCACTGCCCTAAACTGGTTAAGGTCCTATCTGGAAGACAGGAAGTACTTTGTTGAAATTGGTAGCTGTGTCTCGGACCACATGACCCTGACCTGTGGAGTGCCCCAAGGGTCAGTCCTGGGTCCCCTTCTGTTCAACCTCTACATGCTGCCGTTAGGTCAGTTGATACGCAGTGAAAATGTGTCCTATCACAATTATGCAGACGACACTCAGATCTATGTTTCACTATCGGCAGGTGACTATGGACCAGTAGATTCACTCTGTCACTGCATCCAACAGATCAGTTTGTGGATGCAAAACAACTTTCTCCAGCTGAACTCAGACAAGACTGAAATAATCGTTTTTGGCCCACAGAAACAAAGAGAAAGTGTTAGCGGTCACCTCCAGAGTCTCGCTCTAAAACCTACAAACCAAATTAGAAATCTGGGGGTAATAATGGACTCAGACTTGAACTTTAATAGCCACGTCAAATCAATAACATCAGCAGCTTTTTACCATCTAAAAAACATTGCCAAAATCAAAAATATAGTGTCAAAACCAGATTTAGAGAGACTTATCCACGCGTTTGTCTCCAGTAGATTAGACTACTGTAACGGCCGCTCACTGGTCTCTCCAAACGAGCTGTAAAACAGCTGCAGTACATCCAGAACGCTGCTGCTCGGGTCCTGACTAGAACCAGGAAGTATGATCACATTAGTCCTGTTCTCAGGTCTCTGCACTGGCTCCCTGTGGCTCAGAGAATAGACTTTAAAGCAGCTCTGCTTGTGTACAAGTCTCTCCATGGCCTAGCACCAAAGTACATCTTGGATATGTTAGTGCCATATGAACCATCTCGGACTCTGAGGACCTCAGGGACCGGCCTCCTGCTGGTGCCAGAGTCAGGACAAAACATGGGGAATCTGCGTTTCAGTTTTATGCAGCTAAAATCTGGAACAGTCTTCCTGAAGATGTGAGACAGGCTTCTACTCTGACAATGTTCAAATCTAAGCTAAAAACAGTTTTGTTTAGCTGCGCATATGACTGAAAGGATTTTTTCTTTGCACTCTTCTCTTTTGTTTGTGATTTTATTAGTTTAGAAAATCAGTTGGATTGACAATTTTTAATTTAGTTAATTTTATTGTATTTCTGTAATTTCTTTGTGATTTGAATGCATTTTTCCTGCTGTGAAGCACTTTGAATTGCCTTGTGTATGAAATGTGCTCTACAAATAAACTTGCCTTGCCTTGCTGCAGTACTTGTACTTGTGCTGCAGTACTTGTACTTGTGCTGCAGTACTTGTACGTGTACTGCAGTACTTGTACGAGTACTGTGTCTTGTTGTGTTCAGGAGGAGGTACGGCAGCTGGTGAGGGCCAAACGGCACAAAATGGCGCGGGCCTTTGCCGTGCTGCAGCAGAAGAGCGCCGAGGGGGCGGAGCCTGTGGTCACGCACGATCGATGGAGCCGATTGGTCCGTCGCGTCCGGCCCGACATAAGCCACGCCCACAAAGAACTGCTGTGGAGCGTCTGCGACCCCGAGGAGAAGGGCGCCATCGGTGAGACCGGGTGTGGAGCGAGTGTGGACCGAGTGTGGACCGAGTGTAGACCGGGTGTAGACCGGGTGTGGACCGGGTGTGGACCGAGTGTGGACCGGGTGTGGACCGAGTGTGGACCGGGTGTAGACCGGGTGTGGACCGGGTGTGGACCGGGTGTGGACCGGGTGTGGACCGAGTGTGGACCGGGTGTAGACCGGGTGTGGACCGGGTGTGGACCGGGTGTGGACCGGGTGTAGACCGGGTGTGGACCGGGTGTGGACCGGGTGTGGACCGGGTGTGGACCGGGTGTGGACCGGGTGTGGACCGGGTGTAGACCGGGTGTAAACCAGGTGTGGACCGGGTGTAGACCGGGTGTGGACCGAGTTTGGGGTCCGGGTTGAGATCTGGTTCTCGTCCCGGTTGAGGTCCTGGTTCTCGTCCCGGTTCTCGTCCTGGTTGAGGTCCTGGTTCTCGTCCCGGTTGAGGTCCTGGTTCTCGTCCCGGTTGAGGTCCTGGTTCTCGTCCCGGTTCTCGTCCCAGTTGAGGTCCTGGTTCTCGTCCCGGTTGAGGTCCTGGTTCTCGTACCGGTTGAGGTCCTGGTTCTCTTCCTGGTTCTCGTCCCGGTTGAGGTCCTGGTTCTCGTCCCGGTTGAGGTCCTGGTTCTCGTCCCGGTTCTCGTCCTGGTTGAGGTCCTGGTTCTCGTCCCGGTTGAGGTCCTGGTTCTCGTCCCGGTTGAGGTCCTGGTTCTCGTCCCGGTTCTCGTCCCAGTTGAGGTCCTGGTTCTCGTCCCGGTTGAGGTCCTGGTTCTCATACCGGTTGAGGTCCTGGTTCTTGTCCTGGTTGAGGTCCTGGTTCTCATCCCGGTTGAGGTCCTGGTTCTCGTCCCGGTTGAGGTCCTGGTTGAGGTCCTGGTTCTCGTCCTGGTTGAGGTCCTGGTTCTCGTCCTGGTTGAGGTCCTGGTTCTCGTCCTGGTTGAGGTCCTGGTTCTCGTCCTGGTTCTCGTCCCGGTTCTCGTCCCAGTTGAGGTCCTGGTTCTCGTACCGGTTGAGGTCCTGGTTCTCGTACCGGTTGAGGTCCTGGTTCTCGTCCTGGTTGAGGTCCTGGTTCTCATCCCGGTTGAGGTCCTGGTTCTCGACCCGGTTGAGGTCCTGGTTGAGGTCCTGGTTCTCGTCCTGGTTCTCGTCCTGGTTGAGGTCCTGGTTCTCGTCCTGGTTGAGGTCCTGGTTCTCGTCCTGGTTCTCGTCCTGGTTGAGGTCCTGGTTCTCGACCTGGTTGAGGTCCTGGTTCTCGTCCTGGTTCAGGTCCTGGTTCTCGTCCTGGTTGAGGTCCTGGTTCTCGTCCTGGTTGAGGTCCTGGTTCTCGTCCTGGTTGAGGTCCTGGTTCTCGTCCCGGTTCTCGTCCCAGTTGAGGTCCTGGTTCTCGTCCCGGTTGAGGTCCTGGTTCTCGTACCGGTTGAGGTCCTGGTTCTCGTCCTGGTTGAGGTCCTGGTTCTCATCCCGGTTGAGGTCCTGGTTCTCGTCCCGGTTGAGGTCCTGGTTGAGGTCCTGGTTCTCGTCCTGGTTCTCGTCCTGGTTGAGGTCCTGGTTCTCGTCCTGGTTGAGGTCCTGGTTCTCGTCCTGGTTGAGGTCCTGGTTCTCGACCTGGTTGAGGTCCTGGTTCTCGTCCTGGTTCAGGTCCTGGTTCTCGTCCTGGTTGAGGTCCTGGTTCTCGTCCTGGTTGAGGTCCTGGTTCTCGTCCTGGTTCTCGTCCTGGTTCTCGTCCCGGTTGAGGTCCTGGTTCTCGTCCCGGTTGAGGTCCTGGTTCTCGTCCTGGTTCAGGTCCTGGTTCTCGTCCTGGTTGAGGTCCTGGTTCTCGTCCTGGTTGAGGTCCTGGTTCTCGTCCTGGTTGAGGTCCTGGTTCTCGTCCTGGTTGAGGTCCTGGTTCTCGTCCTGGTTCTCGTCCTGGTTGAGGTCCTGGTTCTCGACCTGGTTGAGGTCCTGGTTCTCGTCCTGGTTCAGGTCCTGGTTCTCGTCCTGGTTGAGGTCCTGGTTCTCGTCCTGGTTGAGGTCCTGGTTCTCGTCCTGGTTGAGGTCCTGGTTCTCGTCCTGGTTGAGGTCCTGGTTCTCGTCCTGGTTGAGGTCCTGGTTCTCGTCCTGGTTGAGGTCCTGGTTCTCGTCCTGGTTGAGGTCCTGGTTCTCGTCCTGGTTGAGGTCCTGGTTCTCGTCCTGGTTGAGGTCCTGGTTCTCGTCCTGGTTGAGGTCCTGGTTCTCGTCCTGGTTGAGGTCCTGGTTCTCGTCCTGGTTGAGGTCCTGGTTCTCGTCCTGGTTGAGGTCCTGGTTCTCGTCCGTAGGGAAGCTGGCGTTCGTGCAGCTCGCGGATCTGTTGAACATTGAGGTGATCACGCTGAAGCAGAGGCCACACCCCCTGCAGACGCTAAGCCCCGCCCTCTACCTGTCTGCGCCGAGTCGCCTCCTCTGCACCATCGTCCTGCACAGGTGAGGTACTCTTTGACCTCATCTCTCTCTCTCCTCAGAGGGTTCGTGGTACTCTTTGACCTTGTCTCTCTCTCCTCAGAGGGTTCGTGGTACTCTTTGACCTCATCTCTCTCTCTCCTCAGAGGGTTCGTGGTACTCTTTAACCTCGTCTCTCTCTCTCTCTCCTCAGAGGGTTCGTGGTACTCTTTGACCTTGTCTCTCTCTCCTCAGAGGGTTCGTGGTACTCTTTGACCTCATCTCTCTCTCTCCTCAGGGTTCGTGGTACTCTTTGACCTCATCTCTCTCTCTCTCTCTCCTCAGGGGGTTTGTGGTACTCTTTGACCTCATCTCTCTCTCTCCTCAGAGGGTTTGTGGTACTCTTTGACCTCGTCTCTCTCTCTGTCCTCAGAGGGTTCGTGGTACTCTTTGACCTCTTCTCTCTCTCTCTCCTCAGAGGGTTCGTGGTACTCTTTGACCTCATCTCTCTCTCTCCTCAGAGGGTTCGTGGTACTCTTTGACCTCTTATCTCTCTCTCTCCTCAGAGGGTTCGTGGTACTCTTTGACCTCATCTCTCTCTCTCCTCAGAGGGTTCGTGGTACTCTTTGACCTCGTCTCGCTCTCTCTCCTCAGAGGGTTCGTGGTACTCTATGACCTCATCCCTCTCTCTCTCTCCTCAGAGGGTTCGTGGTACTCTTTGACCTCTTATCTCTCTCTCTCCTCAGAGGGTTCGTGGTACTCTTTGACCTCATCTCTCTCTCTCCTCAGAGGGTTCGTGGTACTCTTTGACCTCATCTCTCTCTCTCTCTCCTCAGAGGGTTTGTGGTACTCTTTGACCTCATCTCTCTCTCTCCTCAGGGTTTGTGGTACTCTTTGACCTCGTCTCTCTCTCTGTCCTCAGAGGGTTCGTGGTACTCTTTGACCTCTTCTCTCTCTCTCTCCTCAGAGGGTTTGTGGTACTCTTTGACCTCATCTCTCTCTCTCCTCAGAGGGTTCGTGGTACTCTTTGACCTCTTATCTCTCTCTCTCCTCAGAGGGTTCGTGGTACTCTTTGACCTCATCTCTCTCTCTCCTCAGAGGGTTCGTGGTACTCTATGACCTCATCTCTCTCTCTCTCCTCAGAGGGTCCGTGGTACTCTTTGACCTCATCTCTCTCTCTCCTCAGAGGGTTCGTGGTACTCTTTGACCTCGTCTCGCTCTCTCTCCTCAGAGGGTTCGTGGTACTCTATGACCTCATCTCTCTCTCTCTCCTCAGAGGGTCCGTGGTACTCTTTGACCTCATCTCTCTCTCTCCTCAGAGGGTTCGTGGTACTCTATGACCTCATCTCTCTCTCTCTCCTCAGAGGGTCCGTGGTACTCTTTGACCTCATCTCTCTCTCTCCTCAGAGGGTTCGTGGTACTCTTTGACCTCTTCTCTCTCTCTCTCCTCAGAGGGTTCGTGGTACTCTTTGACCTCTTCTCTCTCTCTCCTCAGAGGGTTCGTGGTACTCTTTGACCTCTTCTCTCTCTCTCTCCTCAGAGGGTTCGTGGTACTCTTTGACCTCGTCTCTCTCTGTCCTCAGAGGGTTCGTGGTACTCTTTGACCTCGTCTCTCTCTCTGTCCTCAGAGGGTTCGTGGTACTCTTTGACCTCATCATCTTGGTGAATGCCGTCTTCATCGCTCTGGACGAGGAGAACCCGCTCATCTCTAACTCTGAGTGGTTCTTCCTGGTCGTGTACCTCCTGGAGATCCTCCTCAAGCTCTACGTCCACGAGCCACGAGCCTTTTTCTCCAGACACAACTTCTGGAACTGGTCAGACCCTCTGACCGCTGACCCGCTCCTCTGACCCTCTGACCCTCTCCTCTGACCCTCTGACCCTCTCCTCCTCTGCTCCTCTTACCCTCTGACCCTCTCCTCTGACCCTCTCCTCTGCTCCTCTGACCCCCTGACCCTCTGACCCTCTCCTCCTCTGCTCCTCTTACCCTCTGACCCTCTCTCCTGACCCTCTCCTCTGCTCCTCTGACCCTCTGACCTCTGACCCTCTCCTCTTCACAGGTTTGATACGGTGATAGTCGTGGCTGCGCTCGTTGCCACCGTCGCCAACTCGGCTCTAAAATCCGGTGAGTCTCTTAAACCGTCTCCAGTCGCCGTGACGACCAGATTTAGCCCTGACGCCCTCGTTCTGCGTCTGAAGGTCAAACACCTTCATCTTTGTAGCTTGAATATTCTTCTTTTTTACCGTTTGTGTGTTTGTATGTCGCCCCGGCCTCGTCCTCCCTCGTCCTCCCTCGTCCTCCCTCGTCCTCCCTCGTCCTCTCTCGTCCTCCCGGCCTCGTCCTCCCTCGTCCTCTCTCGTCCTCCCGGCCTCGTCCTCCCGGGCCTCGTCCTCCCTCGTCCTCCCTCATGCGGCCTCGTCCCGGTCTCGTCCTCCCGGCCTCGTCCCGGTCTCGTCCTCCCGGTCTCGTCCTCCCGGCCTCGTCCTCCCGGCCTCGTCCTCCCGGGCCTCGTCCTCCCTCGTCCTCCCTCATGCGGCCTCGTCCCGGTCTCGTCCTCCCGGCCTCGTCCCGGTCTTGTCCTCCCGGCCTCGTCCTGGCCTCGTCCTCCCGGCCTCGTCCTGGCGTCGTCATGACTACAGCCAGTGGATACACGAGCCGACAGATCCTGGACATCGTCTTCATCCTCAGGGTGCTGCGCCTGGTGCGGGTCGTGGACAGTATTCACAGGTGAGCGCCCCCTACAGGCCGCACCGCTCACTGAGCGCCCCCTACAGGCCGCACCGCTCACTGAGCTAAAATGCAGGTAAATGTACAGAAAATCTTGCTATAAATGACATTTGACGCCAGTGAAGCAGATTTTTAGCTTTATAATTTCATTTCCTGTTTGTTATTGATGACATCACACTAGGAAATTACCCAGCAAGCACTGGGCCAAAACTCACTCAGTAAAATAATTTTCTTTTTTTCCCGATGGTAATTCCCACTGCTGCCAGTAGTTGGAGCGCTAACACAAATCCTGATGAGGGAACGCCCGACTGAGAGAAAGTCCTGGTCCTGGTCCTGGTCCAGGTCCAGGTCCAGGTCCAGTTCCAGGTCCCGGTCCCGGTCCCGGTCCCGGTCCAGGTCCTGGTCCCGGTCCTGGTCCTGGTCCAGGTCCTGGTCCCGGTCCAGGTCCTGGTCCCGGTCCTGGTCCTGGTCCAGGTCCTGGTCCTGGTCCTGGTCCAGGTCCTGGTCTGACTTGATGTGACTTTCTCTTCAGGTTTCGAGCCATCATCAACACTCTGATCAGGATCGGACCGGCCATTCTCACGTTTGGACAACTCATCCTGGTGAGGAAGGGCATCTGACCCACAGGGAGGGCATCTGACCCACAGGGAGGGCATCTGACCCACGGGGAGGGCATCTGACACTCTCTAAACATCTGAACATAGGTTTGGTCTTAATTTAACAGGAGCTTCATAATTCTTGAGAGTTTCTGCTTAAATGTCTTTGCTGGATGTCTTTGCCTTCTCGAGCTTCTGTTTGAGGGACACCACACCCGGAGTGTCTCTTCTTTTATCTCCATAGCAACCAATGATGCAGAGGTGTTCCTTTCAGCACGAGATGGTGCATTGCCACGCATGAACACCCTCAGGGACCTCAGAGGCCCTTAAGGGCCCGACCAGCTCTTTCCCCATGAGTCCGGCCCTAAACATGTGCAGTGCAGACGACCTCTGAACGTTGCCATGGAGACAGGAATGCAGAGCGTAGACGTATGACGTCTCTGCAGGAGCAGAGACTTCACGCTTTGAACGTTGGACATTTTTTTTCAATCAAATGATGTTTTGTGATTCAAATGAACTCGACACGAAGATGAATTGACTGTTTATAATGTTATTGTGTTCCACATTTCACTGTTTTATGTTTTCTGAATCCTTTAGTAACAATGTCAATGCTAAACAATGACATTCAGACAAAAGCCACAGGCGTCAGAAAGAGGAGACCAACTGAATACCACCAGAGAAGGCCCTCAGGGGCCCGAGAGCTCATCTCCAGAACATTCCAGAACATTCCAGAACACTCCAGAACAGAACAGTCCAGAACAGTCCGGAACATTACAGAACATTACGAACAGTCCAGAACAGTCCGGAACATTACGGAACAGTCCAGAACAGTCGTGTACCTCCTGGAGATCCTCCTCAAGCTCTACGTCCACGAGCCACGAGCCTTTTTCTCCAGACACAACTTCTGGAACTGGTCAGACCCTCTGACCGCTGACCCGCTCCTCTGACCCCCTGACCCTCTGAACCTCTGACCCTCTCCTCTGACCCTCTCCTCCTCTGCTCCTCTGAACCTCTGACCCTCTCCTCTGACCCTCTCCTCCTCTGCTCCTCTTTCCCTTCTGGGAACATTCCAGAACAGAACATTCCAGAACAGTCCGGAACATTACAGAACAGTCCGGAACATTACAGAACATTACGAACAGTCCAGAACAGTCCGGAACATTACGGAACAGTCCAGAACAGTCCGGAACATTACAGAAAATTACGGAACAGTCCGGAACAGTCCAGAACATTCCAGAACAGTCCGGAACATTACGGAACAGTCCAGAACAGTCCGGAACATTACAGAACATTACGGAACAGTCCAGAACAGTCCGGAACATTACAGAAAATTACGGAACAGTCCGGAACAGTCCGGAACAGTCCAGAACATTCCAGAACAGTCCGGAACATTACGGAACAGTCCAGAACAGTCCGGAACATTACAGAACATTACGGAACAGTCCGGAACAGTCCGGAACATTACAGAACATTACAGCACTTTACAGAACATTCCAGTTGTTTTTTGACGTGATTTAAACTCAAGACCTTTTTGCAACTTTTCAAGTCGTCAACAAAACTTCAACATTCTTCAGACCAGCCTCATCTGTGAAGCCTCAGAGCCAATGAGAACGCAGAACGCCTCCGAGCCAATGAGATCGCCTCCGAGCCAATGAGAACGCCTCCGAGCCAATGAGAACGCCTCCGAGCCAATGAGAACGCCTCAGAGCCAATGAGAATGCAGAACGACCTGACCCCAGGTGACCCCTGGGTCGGACACACACAGTACTTCACATTTGGCAGATGAGACTCAAACAGAACAGAATCTAGAACAATCACGTCTCTGTTATCGGCTCATTTGCATATTAATTATTCATATTTCATATTTATCCGTTTAATTCAACCACATTTGGTCAATTGTTCGTTAATTTCCAGAAAAGTCAATGTCACATTTAAGTTTTCACAAGCCAAAGATTCATGAGCAAAATAATGTTTTAATGAATTCATTAATTTAGATATTTGATAATTATTGTTCAAAGCCTAAAACAGGATGTGCCCCACAAAACTCTAATATACAGGTGGTGTCTGTGTGTTCAGGTGGTGTACTACGTCTGTGTGTTCAGGTGGTGTACTACATGTGTGTTCAGGTGGTGTACTACGTCTGTGTGTTCAGGTGGTGTACTACGTCTGTGTGTTCAGGTGGTGTACTACGTCTGTGTGTTCAGGTGGTGTACTACGTCTGTGTGTTCAGGTGGTGTACTACGTCTGTGTGTTCAGGTGGTGTACTACGTCTGTGTGTTCAGGTGGTGTACTACGTCTGTGTGTTCAGGTGGTGTACTACGTCTGTGTGTTCAGGTGGTGTACTACGTCTGTGTGTTCAGGTGGTGCACTACATGTGTGTTCAGGTGGTGTACTACGTCTGTGTTCAGGTGGTGTACTACATGTGTGTTCAGGTGGTGTACTACATGTGTGTTCAGGTGGTGTACTACATGTGTGTTCAGGTGGTGTACTACATGTGTGTTCAGGTGGTGTACTACATGTGTGTTCAGGTGGTGTACTACATGTGTGTTCAGGTGGTGCACTACATGTGTGTTCAGGTGGTGTACTACATGTTCAGGTGGTGTATACATGTTCAGGTGGTGTACTACATGTTCAGGTGGTGTATACATGTTCAGGTGGTGTACTACATGTTCAGGTGGTGTACTACATGTTCAGGTGGTGCACTACATGTTCAGGTGGTGCACTACATGTGTGTTCAGGTGGTGCTCTACATGTGTGTTCAGGTGGTGCACTACATGTGTGTTCAGGTGGTGCACTACATGTGTGTTCAGGTGGTGCACTACATGTGTGTTCAGGTGGTGCACTACATGTGTGTTCAGGTGGTGCACTACATGTGTGTTCAGGTGGTGCTCTACATGTGTGTTCAGGTGGTGCACTACATGTGTGTTCAGGTGGTGCACTACATGTGTGTTCAGGTGGTGCACTACATGTGTGTTCAGGTGGTGCACTACATGTGTGTTCAGGTGGTGCACTACATGTGTGTTCAGGTGGTGCACTACATGTGTGTTCAGGTGGTGCACTACATGTGTGTTCAGGTGGTGCTCTACATGTGTGTTCAGGTGGTGCACTACATGTGTGTTCAGGTGGTGCTCTACATGTGTGTTCAGGTGGTGCACTACATGTGTGTTCAGGTGGTGCTCTACATGTGTGTTCAGGTGGTGCACTACATGTGTGTTCAGGTGGTGCACTACATGTGTGTTCAGGTGGTGCACTACATGTGTGTTCAGGTGGTGCACTACATGTGTGTTCAGGTGGTGCACTACATGTGTGTTCAGGTGGTGCTCTACATGTGTGTTCAGGTGGTGCTCTACATGTGTGTTCAGGTGGTGCACTACATGTGTGTTCAGGTGGTGCACTACATGTGTGTTCAGGTGGTGCACTACATGTGTGTTCAGGTGGTGCACTACATGTGTGTTCAGGTGGTGCACTACATGTGTGTTCAGGTGGTGCACTACATGTGTTTCCAGGTGGTGCACTACATGTGTGTTCAGGTGGTGCACTACATGTGTGTTCAGGTGGTGCACTACATGTGTGTTCAGGTGGTGCACTACATGTGTGTTCAGGTGGTGCACTACATGTGTGTTCAGGTGGTGCTCTACATGTGTGTTCAGGTGGTGCACTACATGTGTGTTCAGGTGGTGCTCTACATGTGTGTTCAGGTGGTGCACTACATGTGTGTTCAGGTGGTGCACTACATGTGTGTTCAGGAGGTGCACTACATGTGTGTTCAGGTGGTGCACTACATGTGTGTTCAGGTGGTGCACTACATGTGTGTTCAGGTGGTGCACTACATGTGTGTTCAGGTGGTGCACTACATGTGTGTTCAGGTGGTGCACTACATGTGCGTTCAGGTGGTGCTCTACATGTGCGTTCAGGTGGTGCACTACATGTGCGTTCAGGTGGTGCAGGTGGTGCACTACATGTGTGTTCAGGTGGTGCACTACATGTGTGTTCAGGTGGTGCACTACATGTGTGTTCAGGTGGTGCACTACATGTGTGTTCAGGTGGTGCACTACATGTGTGTTCAGGTGGTGCTCTACATGTGTGTTCAGGTGGTGCTCTACATGTGTGTTCAGGTGGTGCACTACATGTGTGTTCAGGTGGTGCACTACATGTGTGTTCAGGTGGTGCTCTACATGTGTGTTCAGGTGGTGCTCTACATGTGTGTTCAGGTGGTGCACTACATGTGTGTTCAGGTGGTTCTCTACATGTGTGTTCAGGTGGTGCACTACATGTGTGTTCAGGTGGTGCTCTACATGTGTGTTCAGGTGGTGCTCTACATGTGTGTTCAGGTGGTGCACTACATGTGTGTTCAGGTGGTGCTCTACATGTGTGTTCAGGTGGTGCACTACATGTGTGTTCAGGTGGTGCACTACATGTGTGTTCAGGAGGTGCACTACATGTGTGTTCAGGTGGTGCACTACATGTGTGTTCAGGTGGTGCACTACATGTGTGTTCAGGTGGTGCACTACATGTGTGTTCAGGTGGTGCTCTACATGTGTGTTCAGGTGGTGCACTACATGTGTGTTCAGGTGGTGTACTACATGTGTGTTCAGGAGGTGCACTACATGTGTGTTCAGGTGGTGCACTACATGTGTGTTCAGGTGGTGCACTACATGTGTGTTCAGGTGGTGCACTACATGTGTGTTCAGGTGGTGCTCTACATGTGTGTTCAGGTGGTGCACTACATGTGTGTTCAGGTGGTGCTCTACATGTGTGTTCAGGTGGTGCACTACATGTGTGTTCAGGTGGTGCTCTACATGTGTGTTCAGGTGGTGCACTACATGTGTGTTCAGGTGGTGCACTACATGTGTGTTCAGGTGGTGCACTACATGTGTGTTCAGGTGGTGCTCTACATGTGTGTTCAGGTGGTGCACTACATGTGTGTTCAGGTGGTGCTCTACATGTGTGTTCAGGTGGTGCACTACATGTGTGTTCAGGTGGTGCTCTACATGTGTGTTCAGGTGGTGCACTACATGTGTGTTCAGGTGGTGCTCTACATGTGTGTTCAGGTGGTGCTCTACATGTGTGTTCAGGTGGTGCACTACATGTGTGTTCAGGTGGTGCACTACATGTGTGTTCAGGTGGTGTACTACATGTTCAGGTGGTGTACTACATGTTCAGGTGGTGTACTACATGTTCAGGTGGTGCACTACATGTTCAGGTGGTGCACTACATGTTCAGGTGGTGCACTACATGTTCAGGTGGTGCACTACATGTTCAGGTGGTGCACTACATGTGTGTTCAGGTGGTGTACTACATGTGTGTTCAGGTGGTGCACTACATGTGTGTTCAGGTGGTGCACTACATGTGTGTTCAGGTGGTGTACTACATGTGTGTTCAGGTGGTGCACTACATGTTCAGGTGGTGCACTACATGTGTGTTCAGGTGGTGTACTACATGTGTGTTCAGGTGGTGCTCTACATGTGTGTTCAGGTGGTGCACTACATGTGTGTTCAGGTGGTGTACTACATGTGTGTTCAGGTGGTGCACTACATGTTCAGGTGGTGCACTACATGTGTGTTCAGGTGGTGCTCTACATGTGTGTTCAGGTGGTGCACTACATGTTCAGGTGGTGCTCTACATGTGTGTTCAGGTGGTGCACTACATGTGTGTTCAGGTGGTGTACTACATGTGTGTTCAGGTGGTGCTCTACATGTGTGTTCAGGTGGTGCTCTACATGTGTGTTCAGGTGGTGCACTACATGTGTGTTCAGGTGGTGCACTACATGTGTGTTCAGGTGGTGTACTACATGTGTGTTCAGGTGGTGCACTACATGTGTGTTCAGGTGGTGTACTACATGTGTGTTCAGGTGGTGCACTACATGTGTGTTCAGGTGGTGTACTACGTCTTTGCGATGGTGGGGATGGAGCTGTTCCAGGGGAGGGTCCGGTTCCTGGACTCTGAGGACCCGGAGCGTTCTCACTGTGGGAACGTCCTCCTCACAGACTCCGCCTTCGCGCGACACAATTACTGCAAAAACAACTTCAACCACGTAAAGTTCCACATTAGAACTTTATTGAAACCGAAGACGACACGTGACGTTGTTCTTGTGTCACAGGTGGTGTCGAGCTTCATCCTCCTGCTGGAGCTGACGCTGGTCAACCAGTGGCACGATATCCTTCTAAACCAGGACTAAAGCAGGACTAAAGCAGGACTAAAGCAGGACTAAACCAGGACTAAAGCAGGACTAAAGCAGGACTAAAGCAGGTCTAAGCCAGGACTAAAGCAGGACTAAAGCAGGTCTAAGCCAGGACTAAAGCAGGACTAAAGCAGGACTAAAGCAGGACTAAAGCAGGACTAAAGCAGGACTAAACCAGGACTAAAGCAGGTCTAAGCCAGGACTAAAGCAGGACTAAAGCAGGACTAAAGCAGGACTAAAGCAGGACTAAAGCAGGACTAAAGCAGGACTAAAGCAGGACTAAAGCAGGACTAAACCAGGACTAAAGCAGGGCTAAAGCAGGGCTAAAGCAGAACTAAAGCAGAGCTAAAGCAGAACTAAACCAGGACTAAAGCAGGACTAAAATAGGACTAAAGCAGGACTAAAATAGGACTAAAATAGGACTAAAATAGGACTAAAATAGGACTAAACCAGGACTAAACCAGGACTAAAGCAGGACTAAAGCAGGACTAAAGCAGGACTAAAGCAGGTCTAAGCCAGGACTAAAGCAGGACTAAAGCAGGACTAAACCCTGTAGTGCAGTTCCGGTCCTTGACTCCAGGGGTCACTCCTGAGCAGCGGCTTCTCTCTCACGACTCACCCTGCAGCGCGATTGTACTTCATCCTGTTCCACGTGACCGTCGTCATCATCATCATCAAGTAAACGCACAGGGAGGAGACTGTAGTATTTGTGGAGACTGTAGTATTTGTGGAGACTGTAGTATTTGTGGAGACTGTAGTATTTGTGGAGACTGGAGTATTTGTGGAGACTGTAGTATTTGTGGAGACTGTAGTATTTGTGGAGACTGTAGTATTTGTGGAGACTGTAGTATTTGTGGAGACTGGAGTATTTGTGGAGACTGGAGTATTTGTGGAGACTGTAGTATTTGTGGAGACTGTAGTATTTGTGGAGACTGTAGTATTTGTGGAGACTGTAGTATTTGTGGAGACTGTAGTATTTGTGGAGACTGGAGTATTTGTGGAGACTGTAGTATTTGTGGAGACTGGAGTATTTGTGGAGACTGGAGTATTTGTGGAGACTGGAGTATTTGTGGAGACTGGAGTATTTGTGGAGACTGGAGTATTTGTGGAGACTGGAGTATTTGTGGAGACTGGAGTATTTGTGGAGACTGGAGTATTTGTGGAGACTGTAGTATTTGTGGAGACTGTAGTATTTGTGGAGACTGGAGTATTTGTGGAGACTGGAGTATTTGTGGAGACTGTAGTATTTGTGGAGACTGTAGTATTTGTGGAGACTGTAGTATTTGTGGAGACTGGAGTATTTGTGGAGACTGTAGTATTTGTGGAGACTGTAGTATTTGTGGAGACTGGAGTATTTGTGGAGACTGGAGTATTTGTGGAGACTGTAGTATTTGTGGAGACTGGAGTATTTGTGGAGACTGTAGTATTTGTGGAGACTGGAGTATTTGTGGAGACTGTAGTATTTGTGGAGACTGGAGTATTTGTGGAGACTGTAGTATTTGTGGAGACTGGAGTATTTGTGGAGACTGGAGTATTTGTGGAGACTGTAGTATTTGTGGAGACTGGAGTATTTGTGGAGACTGGAGTATTTGTGGAGACTGTAGTATTTGTGGAGACTGGAGTATTTGTGGAGACTGGAGTATTTGTGGAGACTGTAGTATTTGTGGAGACTGGAGTATTTGTGGAGACTGTAGTATTTGTGGAGACTGGAGTATTTGTGGAGACTGGAGTATTTGTGGAGACTGGAGTATTTGTGGAGACTGGAGTATTTGTGGAGACTGGAGTATTTGTGGAGACTGGAGTATTTGTGGAGACTGGAGTATTTGTGGAGACTGGAGTATTTGTGGAGACTGGAGTATTTGTGGAGACTGGAGTATTTGTGGAGACTGGAGTATTTGTGGAGACTGGAGTATTTGTGGAGACTGGAGTATTTGTGGAGACTGGAGTATTTGTGGAGACTGGAGTATTTGTGGAGACTGTAGTATTTGTGGAGACTGTAGTATTTGTGGAGACTGGAGTATTTGTGGAGACTGGAGTATTTGTGGAGACTGGAGTATTTGTGGAGACTGTAGTATTTGTGGAGACTGTAGTATTTGTGGAGACTGTAGTATTTGTGGAGACTGTAGTATTTGTGGAGACTGGAGTATTTGTGGAGACTGGAGTATTTGTGGAGACTGTAGTATTTGTGGAGACTGTAGTATTTGTGGAGACTGTAGTATTTGTGGAGACTGTAGTATTTGTGGAGACTGTAGTATTTGTGGAGACTGTAGTATTTGTGGAGACTGTAGTATTTGTGGAGACTGTAGTATTTGTGGAGACTGTAGTATTTGTGGAGACTGGAGTATTTGTGGAGACTGGAGTATTTGTGGAGACTGGAGTATTTGTGGAGACTGGAGTATGTGTCTCTGTATTGCAGTATGTGTCTCTGTATTGCAGTATGTGTCTCTGTATTGCAGTATGTGTCTCTGTATTGCAGTATTTGTCTCTGTATTGCAGTATGTGTCTCTGTATTGCAGTATGTGTCTCTGTATTGCAGTATGTGTCTCTGTATTGCAGTATTTGTCTCTGTATTGCAGTATGTGTCTCTGTATTGCAGTATTTGTCTCTGTATTGCAGTATTTGTCTCTGTATTGCAGTATGTGTCTCTGTATTGCAGTATGTGTCTCTGTATTGCAGTATGTGTCTCTGTATTGCAGTATGTGTCTCTGTATTGCAGTATTTTTCTCTGTATTGCAGTATGTGTCTCTGTATTGCAGTATTTGTCTCTGTATTGCAGTATTTGTCTCTGTATTGCAGTATGTGTCTCTGTATTGCAGTATGTGTCTCTGTATTGCAGTATGTGTCTCTGTATTGCAGTATTTGTCTCTGTATTGCAGTATTTGTCTCTGTATTGCAGTATTTGTCTCTGTATTGCAGTATTTTCGTGGCGTTCGTGCTGGAGGCGTTCTTTGTGGAATATTCTGTGGAGAAGAGCAGCCTCCAGAACTCAGTGGAGAAGAAGATCCAAGAACTTCAACTGGGAGTTCAACAGTAAGAAGGGTCAGAGGGTCAGAGGGTCAGAGGGTCAGAGGAGAAGGTCAGAGGAGAGGAGAGGGTCAGAGGGTCAGAGGAGAGGGTCAGAGGAGAGGAGAGGGTCAGAGGAGAGGGTCAGAGGAGAGGGTCAGAGGAGAGGGTCAGAGTAGCAGAGAGGGTCAGAGGAGAGGGTCAGAGGAGAGGGTCAGAGGAGAGGGTCAGAGGAGAGGGTCAGAGGAGAGGAGAGGGTCAGAGGGTCAGAGGAGAGGGTCAGAGGGTCAGAGGAGCAAATCCTTCACTGTGTGTTTCAGGGAGAAGATGGAGGAGAACCTGGTGAACTCGATGGAAACGATGGACAGTGACCAAGAGAACGGACAGAAGAAGAAACCCACCCTGGTCTTCAAGATCGCCTCCAAACGTGAGGACTAAACCTGGACTAAACCAGGACTAAACCTGGACTAAACCAGGACTAAACCAGGACTAAACCTGGACTAAACCTGGACTAAACCAGGACTAAACCTGGACTAAACCAGGACTAAACCTGGACTAAACCAGGACTAAACCCGGACTAAACCCGGACTAAACCTGGACTAAACCAGGACTAAACCTGGACTAAACCTGGACTAAACCTGGACTAAACCAGGACTAAACCTGGACTAAACCAGGACTAAACCAGGACTAAACCTGGACTAAACCAGGACTAAACCAGGACTAAACCTGGACTAAACCTGGACTAAACCTGGACTAAACCAGGACTAAACCTGGACTAAACCAGGACTAAACCTGGACTAAACCAGGACTAAACCCGGACTAAACCCGGACTAAACCTGGACTGAACCAGGACTGAACCTGGACTAAACCTGGACTAAACCAGGACTAAACCTGGACTAAACCAGGACTAAACCAGGACTAAACCTGGACTAAACCAGGACTAAACCAGGACTAAACCAGGACTAAACCTGGACTAAACCAGGACTAAACCTGGACTAAACCAGGACTAAACCTGGACTAAACCAGGACTAAACCCGGACTAAACCCGGACTAAACCTGGACTGAACCAGGACTGAACCTGGACTAAACCTGGACTAAACCAGGACTAAACCTGGACTAAACCAGGACTAAACCAGGACTAAACCTGGACTAAACCAGGACTAAACCAGGACTAAACCAGGACTAAACCTGGACTAAACCTGGACTAAACCTGGACTAAACCAGGACTAAACCTGGACTAAACCAGGACTAAACCTGGACTAAACCTGGACTAAACCAGGACTAAACCAGGACTAAACCAGGACTAAACCAGGACTAAACCAGGACTAAACCTGGACTAAACCTGGACTAAACCAGGACTAAACCAGGACTAAACCTGGACTAAACCAGGACTAAACCAGGACTAAACCTGGACTAAACCAGGACTAAACCAGGACTAAACCTGGACTAAACCTGGACTAAACCAGGACTAAACCAGGACTAAACCAGGACTAAACCAGGACTAAACCTGGACTAAACCAGGACTAAACCTGGACTAAACCTGGACTAAACCTGGACTAAACCAGGACTAAACCAGGACTAAACCTGGACTAAACCTGGACTAAACCTGGACTAAACCAGGACTAAACCTGGACTAAACCAGGACTAAACCAGGACTAAACCAGGACTAAACCTGGACTAAACCAGGACTAAACCTGGACTAAACCTGGACTAAACCAGGACTAAACCTGGACTAAACCAGGACTAAACCTGGACTAAACCTGGACTAAACCAGGACTAAACCTGGACTAAACCAGGACTAAACCAGGACTAAACCTGGACTAAACCAGGACTAAACCAGGACTAAACCTGGACTAAACCTGGACTAAACCAGGACTAAACCAGGACTAAACCAGGACTAAACCTGGACTAAACCTGGACTAAACCAGGACTAAACCTGGACTAAACCAGGACTAAACCTGGACTAAACCTGGACTAAACCTGGACTAAACCAGGACTAAACCAGGACTAAACCAGGACTAAACCTGGACTAAACCAGGACTAAACCTGGACTAAACCTGGACTAAACCTGGACTAAACCTGGACTAAACCTGGACTAAACCAGGACTAAACCAGGACTAAACCTGGACTAAACCTGGACTAAACCTGGACTAAACCAGGACTAAACCAGGACTAAACCAGGACTAAACCTGGACTAAACCAGGACTAAACCTGGACTAAACCTGGACTAAACCAGGACTAAACCAGGACTAAACCAGGACTAAACCAGGACTAAACCTGGACTAAACCTGGACTAAACCTGGACTAAACCAGGACTAAACCTGGACTAAACCAGGACTAAACCAGGACTAAACCAGGACTAAACCAGGACTAAACCTGGACTAAACCTGGACTAAACCTGGACTAAACCTGGACTAAACCTGGACTAAACCTGGACTAAACCAGGACTAAACCTGGACTAAACCAGGACTAAACCTGGACTAAACCTGGACTAAACCAGGACTAAACCTGGACTAAACCAGGACTAAACCTGGACTAAACCTGGACTAAACCAGGACTAAACCTGGACTAAACCAGGACTAAACCAGGACTAAACCTGGACTAAACCTGGACTAAACCAGGACTAAACCAGGACTAAACCAGGACTAAACCTGGACTAAACCAGGACTAAACCTGGACTAAACCAGGACTAAACCAGGACTAAACCAGGACTAAACCTGGACTAAACCAGGACTAAACCAGGACTAAACCAGGACTAAACCTGGACTAAACCTGGACTAAACCAGGACTAAACCAGGACTAAACCAGGACTAAACCAGGACTAAACCTGGACTAAACCAGGACAAAACCAGGACTAAACCAGGACTAAACCAGGACTAAACCTGGACTAAACCAGGACCAAACCTGGACTAAGCCTGGACTAAACCAGGACCAAACCAGGACTAAACCAGGACCAAGCCTGGACTAAACCAGGACTAAACCAGGACTAAACCAGGACTAAACCAGGACTAAACCTGGACTAAACCTGGACTAAACCTGGACTAAACCTGGACTAAACCTGGACTAAACCTGGACTAAACCTGGACTAAACCTGGACTAAACCTGGACCAAACCAGGACCAAACCTGACCAAACCAGGACTAAACCTGGACTAAACCTGGACTAAACCTGGACTAAACCTGGACTAAACCTGGACCAAACCTGGACCAAACCAGGACCAAACCAGGACCAAACCAGGACCAAACCTGGACCAAACCAGGACTAAACCTGGACTAAACCAGGACTAAACCAGGACTAAACCTGGACTAAACCTGGACTAAACCTGGACTAAACCTGGACTAAACCAGGACTAAACCAGGACTAAACCTGGACTAAACCAGGACTAAACCAGGTCTAAACCAGGTCTAAACCAGGACTAAACCAGGACTAAACCCGGACTACACCCGGACTACACCCGGACTAAACCGGGTCCAAACCGGGACTCTTGTGTTTCAGGATATCGCACGGTGGACGCTCTGATCCAGAGAATATTTGAGAACGACCTCGACCCTGAAGATTTCAACGAAAACGAAGACGAGACCAACGGGAACTTCTCAAACCCGACATTCAATCTATGAACCAGGACTAAACCAGGACTAAACCAGGTCTAAACCAGGACTAAACCAGGACTAAACCAGGTCTAAACCAGGACTAAACCAGGACTAAACCAGGTCTAAACCAGGACTAAACCAGGACTAAACCAGGACTAAACCAGGACTAAACCAGGTCTAAACCAGGACTAAACCAGGACTAAACCAGGACTAAACCAGGACTAAACCAGGACTAAACCAGGACTAAACCAGGTCTAAATCAGGACTAAACCAGGTCTAAACCAGGTCTAAACCAGGTCTAAACCAGAACTAAACCAGGACTAAACCAGGACTAAACCAGGTCTAAATCAGGACTAAACCAGGTCTAAACCAGGTCTAAACCAGGTCTAAATCAGGTCTAAACTCCAGCTTTGACCTCAGCACAAGCCACAGCTTTATCATTATAAGAGAAAGACTCTTTGTACAGTTTCTGTTCAGATCGAAGGTTTGTATTTTGATATAAAGATTATTACCTCATCATCATAAGTCTCTGGTTTATTTCATCTCTTTTATTGTTTGTGAAATTTCTCACAAATAATGTTTAAAAACAGTATTAGGATTCAAAAGTATCCATTTAACTAACATGGCCTAACATGGCCTAACGGACCTAACAGGGTTCCTGTACAGGTCTTATACTGAGAGTCATGTGGTGCCGGCGGTTCCTGTACAGGTCTTATACTGAGAGTCATGTGGTGCCGGGGGTTCCTGTACAGGTCTTATACTGAGAGTCATGTGGTGCCGGGGGTTCCTGTACAGGTCTTATACTGAGAGTCATGTGGTGCCGGGGGTTCCTGTACAGGTCTTATACTGAGAGTCATGTGGTGCCGGGGGTTCCTGCACAGGTCTTATACTGAGAGTCATGTGGTGCCGGGGGTTCCTGTACAGGCCTTATACTGAGAGTCATGTGGTGCCGGGGGTTCCTGTACAGGTCTTATACTGAGAGTCATGTGGTGCTGGAGGTTCCTGTACAGGTCTTATACTGAGAGTCATGTGGTGCCGGGGGTTCTTGTACAGGTCTTATACTGAGAGTCATGTGGTGCCGGGGGTTCCTGTACAGGCCTTATACTGAGAGTCATGTGGTGCCGGGGGTTCCTGTACAGGTCTTATACTGAGAGTCATGTGGTGCCGGGGGTTCCTGTACAGGCCTTATACTGAGAGTCATGTGGTGCCTGAGGTTCCTGTACAGGTCTTATACTGAGAGTAATGTGGTGCCGGGGGTTCCTGTACAGGTCTTATACTGAGACAGCTGTGGATGTGGTGGAACGGTGACGTCATTTCCGGTGAGTGTGTCGCGTTTTCAGAGCTGTTCGTTCTTAGAGCCTTTTACCGATTAATCCACGAATTATACACACTATTTACGCATCATATACACGAAAGTGAACGTTTGATTTCTCCGCAAACAATCCGGAGCCTCAAGCCGCTCACTTTTCAGTATTTCGTGGATTAAAAAGCCCTCCTCACTTTCTAGCTCCAGCCTGAACTAGCCTAGCGTAGCCTAGCCGCTAGCGTCATGGCTGGATCTACCTTTACCTGTTTGAGCTGTCATATGTCGAGTCAGAACCCTGGCTCCTTCTCTGATGATAGGTGCGTGAAGTGCAGTGTAGTGGTAGTTTTGGAGGCCAGGGTTACAGAGTTAGAAGCGCGGATCCGCTGTTTAGAGGAGCTTAAGTCCAGTTATAGTTCGGTTTTAGCGCGAGGGCTACCGGACCGCGCTGCAGGGCGTAGCATTAGCATTAGCAGTAGCAGTAAGGCCGAGCTCAGCCCCTCAGCGTCTCCCGTGCAGCCGGGACTAGACCAGGAACAGAATAGGGACCATTTTGTGACAGTTCGGAGGGGACAAGGCGCTAAACGCCGAACCTCAGAGCGCCGTGAGCTTCACGTCTATAATAGGTTTTCTCCCCTCAGCGATCACACGCCCGCTGAACACACTAGAGAAACTCTTGTAATCGGGAGTTCTATTGTTAGAGACGTGAAGCTGCCAGCTGCTAGCGTTAGGTGTTACCCGGGGGCCAGAATGGGTGACATCGAAGGAAACCTAAGGATCTTAAAGCGGAGCAGGACCCGTTTCCGGCGAGTCGTGGTTCACGCAGGCGGTAACGACGCCCGTCGGAGACAATCAGAGGTGCTCAAAGTTCAAGTAGCCGCGGTGTGTGACCTAGCGAAGTCGATGTCGGACACTGTAATATTTTCTGGTCCCCTGCCCAATCGGATCAATGCTGAATTGTACAGCCGTCTCTCAGCATTCAACAACTGGTTATCCAGATGGTGCCCTCAAAACAACGTTGTCTTTATTGATAACTGGAGTGCGTTTTGGGGAAAGCCCGGGCTCATACGCAGGGATGGCATCCATCCGACTTCGGAGGGTTCATCCCTATTAGTTCGGAATTTGACCGATAGTCTTAGTCGTGTTAAGTGACCATCTAGGGATGAGCCCCAGGTGCAGAGCAGCAGTTTAAGACGCTCCTCTGTCGCTGAACTCTCGCCCGTTCTGTTACATGTGAAGTGTTCAGATTCAAGACAGATAGAGACTGTGTGTGTCCCTCGTACAAATAATGCCAAAAAGTCACATCTCAGAAAAAATATTTCAGGCGTCAGACCAAATAACTTAAGGAAAATAACAATCACAAATGACACAAATACACAAATGAATAAACACGTAAAATGTGGACTGCTAAACATTAGAGCAATTTCCTCCAAATCGCTCTTAGTTAATGAATTAATTAGTGACTATAACATAGATCTTCTAGCTCTAACTGAAACGTGGCTTCAACAAGACGACTACGTCAGACTAAATGAGTCCACCCCACCCACCCATGCTAACCCCACCCACCCATGCTAACTTTCAGACTGCCAGGAGCACAGGCCGAGGTGGTGGTGTGGCAGTGATCTCACACTCAAGCGACTCATGAGCCCTAAAACTAACAATGCATTTCACTCATTTGAAAGCCTTATGCTGTCGATCACATGTCCAAATATGAAAAACCAAAAAGGAGTTTTGTTCATAGTTATCTACCGACCTCCTGGTCCCTATTCAGAGTTTTTAACAGAGTTTTCTGACTTTATATCAAACTTAGTGTTAGCCTGGGATAAAATAGTTATAGTTGGAGACTTTAATATCCACGTGAATGTGAGTGATGACGCTCTCAGTAATGCCTTCAGCGCCTTGTTAGACAGCATTGGTTTCACTCAGAATGTAAATAAACCGACTCACACTCATAAGAACACTCTGGATCTTGTCCTAACGTATGGAACAGAGATTAGTGACCTCAGTGTCCTCCCTCAAAACCCTATATTGTCAGATCATTTCCTAATTACCTTTCAGTTTATTCTTAAAGATCATCCAGTCCCACAAAATAAAGTTATAATGAAAAGGACAATATCTGAAAAATCTATCTCAAAATTCAAAGAAATAATAGAGCCAATATTCAGTGACATGTCATGTGATCCTGCTGAGAACAGCTTTAGTCCCAGTTTAAGTGATCAATGTGTCGACTTGACCATGAATTCTCTGAAGTCTGCTCTTGACGTTGTCGCGCCGTTAAAACAGAAGGTCATTAGGCCAAAGCGCGCCTCCCCATGGTACAACCAAGAACTGCGTTCACATAAACAAAGAGTTAGAAAGTTAGAGGGATTATTTCGTCGCTCTCACACCGAAGAATCCCTAAAAGCATGGAAAAGTTGCCTGCTGTCCTATAAGCAGGCTCTGCGTAAGGCCCAAACCAGATATTATTCAAATCTAATAGAAGTCAACAAAAGTAACACTAAATTCCTTTTCAGCACTGTAGCTAGGCTAACAAACTGTCACAGTGCAGTAGAGCCCTCAATCCCAGCTACACTTAGCTCTGATGATTTCCTCCTATTTTTTAATAATAAAATAAAAACAATCAGAGATAAATTAGATGAAATTACCCCCGCTATTAGCCCTGAACTAGCCCAAGCTGTAAATCTAACGTCCCATATAAATCCACCTGTAAACCTAGAAAGGTTCACAGCTGTTGATCAAGAGAGAGAACTTCAGCCATTATGTCCTCTAAAAGCTCAACTTGTGTCCTAGACCCCATTCCAAGCAGACTCCTCAAAGACATTCTTCCCCTAATTATAGACCCTATTCTTAATATAATAAATACTTCACTCCAAAGTGGCTATGTTCCACAGTCCTTCAAACATGCAGTCATTAAACCTCTTCTGAAAAAGCCTAATCTAGATCCCGACCTATTGGTAAACTACAGACCTATTTCAAATCTTCCCTTCGTCTCTAAAATCCTTGAAAAAGTTGTAGTAAAACAGCTTTGTCGCCACCTGCAGGACAATAACTTATTTGAAGTTTTCCAGTCAGGGTTCAGAGCCCACCACAGCACTGAAACTGCACTAGTTAAAGTCACAAATGATTTGTTATTAGCCGCTGACGATGGACTGGTCTCAATCCTGGTTCTGTTGGACCTCAGCGCAGCGTTTGACACCATCGACCACAACATTCTACTGCAGAGGTTAGAATGTGATGTAGGTGTTGGAGGAACAGCGCTCAGCTGGTTTAAATCCTATCTATCTGATAGGTTCCAATTTGTTAATGTAAACCAGAGCTCCTCACCAAGCTCTAAAGTAATTTACGGTGTGCCACAGGGTTCGGTACTCGGTCCAATTCTGTTTACTCTTTATATGCTGCCGTTAGGCAACATTATCAGAAAGCATGACATTAACTTCCACTGCTATGCAGATGACACTCAGCTGTATTTATCAATGAAACCTGATCAGAGCGATCAAGTAGACAGACTTAGTACTTGTGTGAAGGAGATAAAAACCTGGATGACACTAAACTACCTGCTTCTTAACCCTGAAAAAACCGAGGTCATTGTGCTTGGCCCTAAGCATCTACGAGACAATCTATCTGAGCAGATAGTCACACTGGACAATGTCAGTGTAGCCTCCAGTTCTACTGTAAGAAACCTTGGAGTCTTATTTGACCAGGAGCTCTCATTTAAAGCTCATATAAATCAAGCTTGTAAAACAGCCTATTTCCATTTGCGCAACATCGCCAAAATCAGAAGAATCCTGCCTAAAAGTGATGCCGAAAAACTTATCCATGCATTTGTAACGACTAGATTAGACTAATGTAACTCCCTGCTTGCAGCGTGTCCTAAAAGCTCCATAAAAAGCTTTCAACTGGTTCAAAATGCAGCAGCAAGATTACTAACAGGAACAAAAAGAAGAGAGCACATTACGCCAGTGCTGAAGTCTCTTCACTGGCTCCCCGTCGAGTCTAGAATCAAATTCAAAATTCTACTCTTGACCTACAAAGCCATAAATGACGTGGCCCCATCCTACCTCAAAGATGCTATAGAACCATATCATCCAAACAGAGCTCTTCGCTCTCAGAATGCCGGCCTTCTGGTGGTGCCAAGAGTCTCTAAAAGTACTGTAGGAGGTAGAGCGTTTAGCTCCCAAGCTCCTGTGTTATGGAATCAGCTCCCGACCCATGTTAAATATGCTGACACAGTCTCTTCATTTAAGTCCAGGCTTAAAACGTTCCTCTTCGAAATCGCTTATGGTCAGACTAGTTAGGAACATAAAGATAAACCCACAGCTTTAGCTACGCTGCCCTAGGAGTAACTATGCTGGGGGAAGTATGTCAGCTTGAGCACTATCCTCTTCTTCTTCTGACTACTTATGCTATCAAACAATATTTATTTTTTGATTCCACTTGCAAACTGTTCACCGCCTTCTTTTCTTTCTCTCACTCCTGAGGACCTGTGGACCCAGATGCCCCTCCCCTGGTGAAGTGGTCCCTGCCCTGTGTGGACGGTCCCTCATCTGCCTGAAGAGTGGGTCCAGTTCGCCTCAGACGGTCCCTCATCTGCCTGAAGAGTGGGTCCAGCTCGCCTCCGACGGTCCCTCATCTGCCTGAGGAGTGGGTCCAGCTCGCCTCCGACGGTCCCTCTTCTGCCTGAAGAGTGGGTCCAGCTCGACTCAGACGGTCCCTCTTCTGCCTGAAGAGTGGGTCCAGCTCGCCTCCGACGGTCCCTCTTCTGTCTGAAGAGTGGGTCCAGCTCGCCTCCGACGGTCCCTCTTCTGCCTGAAGAGTGGGTCCAGCTCGACTCAGACGGTCCCTCATCTGCCTGAAGAGTGGGTCCAGCTCGACTCAGACGGTCCCTCTTCTGCCTGAAGAGTGGGTCCAGCTCCAGTCTCCTCGTGTCCGTCTGTCCGTCTGTGAGAGTCGGATCTCTCCTTCACTGGAACTCCTCCAGGTTTCTACGCTTTTTTCCCAAAGAGGTTTTTTTGTAGTTTTTCCTGGCCGAGAAGGAGAGTCTAAGGACAGAGGACCCTGGGACATCGTCCCTCGCCACCACAGACATTGTCTGACTTCATCGCCACCACAGACATTGTTGATTCATTTCTCCCTGTGGCCCTCAGAGGCAACTGTTGTTGTGATTTTGGGCCTTACAAAAATAAATTGATTTGATTTGATTTGATTTGAGAGTCATGTGGTGCCGGGGGTTCCTGTACAGGTCTTATACTGAGAGTAATGTGGTGCCGGGGGTTCCTGCACAGGTCTTATACTGAGAGTCATGTGGTGCCGGGGGTTCCTGTACAGGTCTTATACTGAGAGTCATGTGGTGCCGGGGGTTCCTGTACAGGTCTTATACTGAGAGTCATGTGGTGCCGGGGGTTCCTGTACAGGTCTCATACTGAGAGTCATGTGGTGCCGGAGGTTCCTGCACAGGTCTTATACTGAGAGTCATGTGGTGCCGGGGGTTCCTGTACAGGTCTTATACTGAGAGTCATGTGGTGCCTGAGGTTCCTGTACAGGTCTTATACTGAACATACAAACTAAACACGACGTTTCAATCTTAAACTGGTAAAGTTTTTTGACCAAAGGTTTTGTACCAAATAGAACTGACCTGAGACTCAAGGTCTGGAGGACAAAAGGTCTAAAGCTTTGATGTGTTGAAAGAGAAACAGACTTTTATAGTTTTTTTACACATAAAGAGTTATTATAACCAAGACATGAAACAAAGTCATGACCTTCATAACCTCTGACCTTTATAACCTCTGACCTTTATAAACTCTGCCCTTTATAACCTCTGCACTTTTTAACCTCTGACCTATGTAACCTCTGACCTTTATAACCGCTGGCATTTGTAACCTCTGACCTTTATAACCTCTGACCTTTGTAACCTCTGCCCTTTATGACCTCTGACCTTTATAACCTCTGACCTTTATAACCTCTGATCTTTATAAACTCTGCCCTTTATAACCTCTGACCTTTATAACCGCTGGCATTTGTAACCTCTGACCTTTATAACCTCTGACCTTTGTGACCTCTGCCCTTTATGACCTCTGCCCTTTATAACCTCTGACCTTTATAACCTCTGACCTTTGTAACCTCTGACCTTTATAACCTCTGCCCTTTATAACCTCTGACCTTTATAACCTCTGACCTTTGTAACCTCTGACCTTTATAACCTCTGACCTTTATAACCTCTGACTGAGATGTTTTTCCAGGATTATCTAAAGAATAACTACAGTTCTATTAAACACAAATGTAAACAGAAGCTCATGTTGTTTTGACAGATGAAGAGTGGGAGGAGCTCAGAGGCGGAGCTCAAAGTCACATGTTCTTCTGGTGAAACGTGTCATGTTTCTTCATAACTCCAGGTCAAAGGTCAAAGGTCATTATTCACAGGGAAATGCAACTGTTGGAGAAACAGCGCCACCAGGAGGAGAACCACTGTCACGTGTTCTGGGGCTCAAACAAACAAACAAACAAACAAACAAACAAACAGTATTTTCATTGTGACATTTGGACCTGACCTGGACAGATTCAACAGATTCTGGACAAAGTGGGACAAAGTGAACTGCAGTTTGTCCCACTGTGTTCGTGGTGAACGTCCCGTGTACGTCTAATCACAGCAGAAACATTCACACAATATACTATATACTATATACTATATACTATATACTTGTACTATATACTATTTACTATATACTATATACAATATACTATATACTATATACTTGTACTATATACTATTTACTATATACTATATACAATATACTATATACTATATAATATTTACTATATACTATATACTATATACAATATACAATATACTATATACTATATACTATATACTATATACTTGTACTATATACTATTTACTATATACTATATACAATATACTATATACTATATACTTGTACTATATACTATTTACTATATACTATATACAATATACTATATACTATATAATATTTACTATATACTATATACTATATACAATATACACTATACTATATACTATATACTATTTACTATATACAATATACTATATACTATATACAATATACAATATAGTATATACTTGTACTATATACTATTTACTATATACTATATACAATATACTATATACTATATACAATATACACTATACTATATACAATATACTATATATTATATACTATATACTATATACTATATACTATTTACTATATACAATATACTATATACTATATACAATATACAATATACTATATACTTGCACTATATACTATTTACTATATACTATATACAATATACTATGTACTATATAATATTTACTATATACTATATACAATATACTCTATACTATATACAATATACTATATATTATATACTATATACTATTTACTATATACAATATACTATATACTATATACAATATACACTATACTATATACTATATACAACATACACTATACTATATACAATATACTATATAATATATACAATATACAATATACTATATACAATATACACTATACTATATACAATATACAATATACACTATACTATATACTATATACAATATACAATATACAATATACAATATACACTATACTATATACAATATACTATATACTATATACAATATACACTATACTATATACTATTTACAATATACAATATACACTATACTATTTACAATATACAATATACAATATACAATAAACTTTATACTATATACAATATACTATATACTATATACAATATACACTATACACTATACACAATACTATATACAATATACAATATACACTATACACTATACACTATACACTATACACTATACTATATAAAATATACAATATACACTATAAAGTATACAATATACACTATACTGTATACAATATACAATATACAATATACTATATACTCTATACACTATACAATATACTATATACAATATACACTATACACAATACTATATACAATATACAATATACAATATACACTATAAACTATACTATATACTATATACAATATACAATATACAATTTACTATATACTATTTACTTTTACTATTTACTATTAACAATATACAATATACAATAAACTTTATACTATATACAATATACTATATACTATATACAATATACACTATACACTATACACAATACTATACACAATATACAATATACTATATACACTATACACTATACTATATACTATATACTACATACAATATACAATATACACTATACACTATACTATATACACTATACACTATACAATATACTATATACTATATAAAATATACAATATACAATTTACAATAACACTATACACTATACAATATACTATATAAAATATACAATATACAATATACAATATACACTATACACTATACTATATACTATATACTATATACACTATACACCATACACTATACTATATACAATATACACTATACTATATACACTATACAATATACACTATACACTATACTATATACTATATACAATATACACTATACACTATACACTATACTATATACTATATACAATATACAATACAAACTATACAATATACAATACAAACTATACAATATAAAACCACTGCAGTAACAGTGGGACACACGAGGTGGCACTGAAGTGACTTTATGACGTTAAAACAGATTTAATCCTGTTTGTTTTACTCAGGTGTAGTTCTCCTGGTCGCCGGCAGAGGGCGCCAACGCGTGCCACTGATGACGTCAGAGGCGGAGTCACGAGCTCGAGCTGCGGCTGAAAACAAACGTTTGAAAAATGTCTCAAACTGAAGCTTCAGTGAAGCCTCCGCGACGCGCGAGGGAAGAAGACGTGAAGCTCCACAAAGAGACACCGGAGCACCGGGAACAGAGGCCCCGGGACCGGCCCCGGGACCACCGGGAACAGAGGCCCCGGGACCGGCCCCGGGACCACCGGGACCAGAGGCCCCGGGACCACCGGGAAAACCGGGAACACCGGGACCAGAGGCCGCGGGACCAGAGGCCACGGGACCAGAGGCCACGGGACCGGCCCCGGGACCACCGGGACCACCGGGACCCGAGGCACGAGCAGCACAAAGCGGGTGGGTCTGTGGCCGTGGATGTGAGACCATCCATCTGCAGGAGGAGGAGGAGGAGAGGAGGGAGAGGAGGAGGAGGAGGAGGAGGAGGAGGAGGAGGGGGAGGAGGGAGAGGAGGAGGAGGAGGAGGGGGAGGAGGAGGGAGAGGAGGAGGAGGGGGAGGAGAAGGAGGAGGGAGAGGAGGAGGAGGGAGAGGAGGAGGAGGAGAGAGAGGAGGAGGAGGAGGAGGAGGGGGAGGAGGGAGAGGAGGAGGAGGAGGAGGGAGAGGAGGAGGAGGAGAGAGAGGAGGAGGAGGAGGAGGAGGAGGAGGAGGGAGAGGAGGAGGAGGGGGAGGAGAGAGAGGAGGAGGAGGAGGAGGAGGAGGAGAGAAAGGAGGAGGAGGGGGAGGAGGAGGAGGAGGAGGGAGAGGAGGAGGAGGAGGGAGAGGAGGAGGAGGAGAGAGAGGAGGAGAAGGAGGAGGGAGAGGAGAAGGAGGAGAGGAGGAGGAGGAGAGAGAGGAGAAGGAGGAGGGAGAGGAGGAGGGGGAGGAGAAGGAGGAGGGAGAGGAGGAGGAGGGAGAGGAGGAGGAGGAGAGAGAGGGGGAGGAGGGAGAGGAGGAGGAAGAGGAGGGAGAGGAGGAGGAGGAGAGAGAGGAGGAGGAGGAGGAGGAGGGAGAGGAGGAGGAGGGGGAGGAGGAGGAGGAGGAGGAGGAGGAGAGAAAGGAGAAGGAGGGGGAGGAGGAGGAGGAGGAGGAGGAGAGAAAGGAGGAGGAGGGAGAGGAGGAGGAGGAAGAGAGAGAGAGGAGGGGGGAGAGAGGATGGAGGTCACACATGGACCTTTAAAGTCTGTTTCAGAACATGACCTTAGAACTGAATGTCTGATGTAGAGTCCTTCAGGTCTAATATAGAGTCCTTCAGGTCTAATATAGAGTCCTAATGTAGAGTCCTTCAGGTCTAATATAGAGTCCTTCAGGTCTAATATAGAGTCCTTCAGGTCTAATATAGAGTCCTTCAGGTCTAATATAGAGTCCTTCAGGTCTAATATAGAGTCCTTCAGGTCTAATGTAGAGTCCTTCAGGTCTAATGTAGAGTCCTTCAGGTCTAATGTAGAGTCCTAATATAGAGTCCTTCAGGTCTAATGTAGAGTCCTTCAGGTCTAATATAGAGTCCTTCAGGTCTAATATAGAGTCCTTCAGGTCTAATATAGAGTCCTTCAGGTCTAATGTAGAGTCCTTCAGGTCTAATGTAGAGTCCTTCAGGTCTAATGTAGAGTCCTAATATAGAGTCCTTCAGGTCTAATATAGAGTCCTAATGTAGAGTCCTTCAGGTCTAATGTAGAGTCCTTCAGGTCTAATATAGAGTCCTTCAGGTCTAATGTAGAGTCCTTCAGGTCTAATATAGAGTCCTTCAGGTCTAATATAGAGTCCTAATGTAGAGTCCTTCAGGTCTAATATAGAGTCCTTCAGGTCTAATGTAGAGTCCTTCAGGTCTAATATAGAGTCCTTCAGGTCTAATGTAGAGTCCTTCAGGTCTAATGTAGAGTCCTTCAGGTCTAATATAGAGTCCTTCAGGTCTAATGTAGAGTCCTTCAGGTCTAATGTAGAGTCCTTCAGGTCTAATATAGAGTCCTTCAGGTCTAATGTAGAGTCCTAATATAGAGTCCTTCAGGTCTAATATAGAGTCCTAATGTAGAGTCCTTCAGGTCTAATGTAGAGTCCTTCAGGTCTAATGTAGAGTCCTTCAGGTCTAATATAGAGTCCATCAGGTCTAATGTAGAGTCCTAATATAGAGTCCTTCAGGTCTAATGTAGAGTCCTTCAGGTCTAATATAGAGTCCTTCAGGTCTAATGTAGAGTCCTTCAGGTCTAATATAGAGTCCTTCAGGTCTAATGTAGAGTCTTAATGTAGAGTCCTTCAGGTCTAATATAGAGTCCTTCAGGTCTAATGTAGAGTCCTAATGTAGAGTCCTTCAGGTCTAATGTAGAGTCCTAATATAGAGTCCTTCAGGTCTAATGTAGAGTCCTTCAGGTCTAATGTAGAGTCCTTCAGGTCTAATGTAGAGTCCTTCAGGTCTAATATAGAGTCCATCAGGTCTAATGTAGAGTCCTTCAGGTCTAATATAGAGTCCTAATATAGAGTCCTTCAGGTCTAATGTAGAGTCCTTCAGGTCTAATGTAGAGTCCTTCAGGTCTAATATAGAGTCCTAATATAGAGTTCTTCAGGTCTAATATAGAGTCCTTCAGGTCTAATGTAGAGTCCTTCAGGTCTAATGTAGAGTCCTTCAGGTCTAATATAGAGTCCTTCAGGTCTAATATAGAGTCCTTCAGGTCTAATGTAGAGTCCTTCAGGTCTAATATAGAGTCCTAATATAGAGTCCTTCAGGTCTAATATAGAGTCCTTCAGGTCTAATGTAGAGTCCTTCAGGTCTAATATAGAGTCCTAATATAGAGTCCTTCAGGTCTAATATAGAGTCCTTCAGGTCTAATGTAGAGTCCTTCAGGTCTAATATAGAGTCCTAATATAGAGTCCTTCAGGTCTAATATAGAGTCCTTCAGGTCTAATATAGAGTCCTTCAGGTCTAATATAGAGTCCTTCAGGTCTAATGTAGAGTCCTTCAGGTCTAATGTAGAGTCCTTCAGGTCTAATATAGAGTCCTTCAGGTCTAATGTAGAGTCCTAATGTAGAGTCCTTCAGGTCTAATGTAGAGTCCTAATGTAGAGTCCTCCAGGTCTAATATAGAGTCCTTCAGGTCTAATGTAGAGTCCTTCAGGTCTAATGTAGAGTCCTTCAGGTCTAATATAGAGTCCATCAGGTCTAATATAGAGTCCTAATATAGAGTCCTTCAGGTCTAATATAGAGTCCTTCAGGTCTAATGTAGAGTCCTTCAGGTCTAATGTAGAGTCCTAATATAGAGTCCTTCAGGTCTAATGTAGAGTCCTTCAGGTCTAATATAGAGTCCTAATATAGAGTCCTTCAGGTCTAATGTAGAGTCCTTCAGGTCTAATGTAGAGTCCTTCAGGTCTAATATAGAGTCCATCAGGTCTAATATAGAGTCCTAATATAGAGTTCTTCAGGTCTAATATAGAGTCCTTCAGGTCTAATGTAGAGTCCTTCAGGTCTAATGTAGAGTCCTAATATAGAGTCCTTCAGGTCTAATGTAGAGTCCTTCAGGTCTAATATAGAGTCCTAATATAGAGTCCTTCAGGTCTAATGTAGAGTCCTTCAGGTCTAATGTAGAGTCCTTCAGGTCTAATATAGAGTCCTTCAGGTCTAATATAGAGTCCTAATATAGAGTTCTTCAGGTCTAATATAGAGTCCTTCAGGTCTAATGTAGAGTCCTTCAGGTCTAATGTAGAGTCCTTCAGGTCTAATATAGAGTCCTTCAGGTCTAATATAGAGTCCTTCAGGTCTAATGTAGAGTCCTTCAGGTCTAATATAGAGTCCTTCAGGTCTAATATAGAGTCCTTCAGGTCTAATGTAGAGTCCTTCAGGTCTAATGTAGAGTCCTTCAGGTCTAATGTAGAGTCCTAATATAGAGTCCTTCAGGTCTAATATAGAGTCCTAATGTAGAGTCCTTCAGGTCTAATGTAGAGTCCTAATGTAGAGTCCTCCAGGTCTAATATAGAGTCCTTCAGGTCTAATGTAGAGTCCTTCAGGTCTAATATAGAGTCCTTCAGGTCTAATATAGAGTCCTTCAGGTCTAATGTAGAGTCCTTCAGGTCTAATGTAGAGTCCTAATATAGAGTCCTTCAGGTCTAATATAGAGTCCTAATGTAGAGTCCTTCAGGTCTAATGTAGAGTCCTAATGTAGAGTCCTCCAGGTCTAATATAGAGTCCTTCAGGTCTAATGTAGAGTCCTTCAGGTCTAATGTAGAGTCCTTCAGGTCTAATATAGAGTCCTTCAGGTCTAATGTAGAGTCCTTCAGGTCTAATACAGAGTCCATCAGGTCTAATATAGAGTCCTTCAGGTCTAATGTAGAGTCCTTCAGGTCTAATGTAGAGTCCTTCAGGTCTAATGTAGAGTCCTTCAGGTCTAATGTAGAGTCCTTCAGGTCTAATATAGAGTCCTAATATAGAGTCCTTCAGGTCTAATGTAGAGTCCTTCAGGTCTAATGTAGAGTCCTTCAGGTCTAATATAGAGTCCTTCAGGTCTAATATAGAGTCCTTCAGGTCTAATATAGAGTCCTTCAGGTCTAATGTAGAGTCCTAATGTAGAGTCCTTCAGGTCTAATATAGAGTCCTTCAGGTCTAATGTAGAGTCCTTCAGGTCTAATACAGAGTCCATCAGGTCTAATGTAGAGTCCTTCAGGTCTAATGTAGAGTCCTTCAGGTCTAATATAGAGTCCTAATATAGAGTCCTTCAGGTCTAATGTAGAGTCCTTCAGGTCTAATGTAGAGTCCTTCAGGTCTAATATAGAGTCCTTCAGGTCTAATATAGAGTCCTTCAGGTCTAATATAGAGTCCTTCAGGTCTAATATAGAGTCCTTCAGGTCTAATGTAGAGTCCTAATGTAGAGTCCTTCAGGTCTAATATAGAGTCCTTCAGGTCTAATATAGAGTCCTTCAGGTCTAATATAGAGTCCTTCAGGTCTAATGTAGAGTCCTAATATAGAGTCCTTCAGGTCTAATGTAGAGTCCTAATGTAGAGTCCTTCAGGTCTAATGTAGAGTCCTAATATAGAGTCCTTCAGGTCTAATATAGAGTCCTTCAGGTCTAATGTAGAGTCCATCAGGTCTAATGTAGAGTCCTTCAGGTCTAATATAGAGTCCTTCAGGTCTAATATAGAGTCCTTCAGGTCTAATATAGAGTCCTTCAGGTCTAATATAGAGTCCTTCAGGTCTAATGTAGAGTCCTTCAGGTCTAATGTAGAGTCCTAATGTAGAGTCCTTCAGTGTGTTGTGTTGTGTGTCAAATCAAATCAATTTATTTTTGTAAGGCCCAAAATCACAACAACAGTTGCCTCTGAGGGCCACAGGGAGAAATGAATCAACAATGTCTGTGGTGGCGATGGAGTCAGACAATGTCTGTGGTGGCGATGGAGTCAGACAATGTCTGTGGTGGCGATGGAGTCAGACAATGTCTGTGGTGGCGAGGGACGATGTCCCAGGGTCCTCTGTCCTTAGACTCTCCTTCTCGGCCAGGAAAAACTACAAAAAAACCTCTTTGGGAAAAAAGCGTAGAAACCTGGAGGAGTTCCAGTGAAGGAGAGATCCGACTCTCACAGACGGACAGACGGACACAAGGGAGACTGGAGCTGGACCCACTCTTCAGGCAGATGAGGGACCGACTGAGTCGAGCTGGACCCACTCTTCAGGCAGATGAGGGACCGTCGGAGGCGAGCTGGACCCACTCTTCAGGCAGATGAGGGACCGTCTGAGGCGAACTGGACCCACTCTTCAGGCAGATGAGGGACCGTCCACACAGGGCAGGGACCACTTCACCAGGGGAGGGGCATCTGGGTCCACAGGTCCTCAGGAGTGAGAGAAAGAAAAGAAGGCGGTGAACAGTTTGCAAGTGGAATCAAAAAATAAATATTGTTTGATAGCATAAGTAGTCAGAAGAAGAAGAGGATAGTGCTCAAGCTGACATACTTCCCCCAGCATAGTTACTCCTAGGGCAGCGTAGCTAAAGCTGTGGGTTTATCTTTATGTTCCTAACTAGTCTGACCATAAGCGATTTCGAAGAGGAACGTTTTAAGCCTGGACTTAAATGAAGAGACTGTGTCAGCATATTTAACATGGGTCGGGAGCTGATTCCATAACACAGGAGCTTGGGAGCTAAACGCTCTACCTCCTACAGTACTTTTAGAGACTCTTGGCACCACCAGAAGGCCAGCATTCTGAGAGCGAAGAGCTCTGTTTGGATGATATGGTTCTATAGCATCTTTGAGGTAGGATGGGGCCATGTCATTTATGGCTTTGTAGGTCAAGAGTAGAATTTTGAATTTGATTCTGGACTCGACGGGGAGCCAGTGAAGAGACTCCAGCACTGGCGTAATGTGCTCTCTTCTTTTTGTTCCTGTTAGTAATCTTGCTGCTGCATTTTGAACCAGTTGAAAGCTTTTTATGGAGCTTTTAGGACACGCTGCAAGCAGGGAGTTACATTAGTCTAATCTAGTCGTTACAAATGCATGGATAAGTTTTTCGGCATCACTTTTAGGCAGGATTCTTCTGATTTTGGCGATGTTGCGCAAATGGAAATAGGCTGTTTTACAAGCTTGATTTATATGAGCTTTAAATGAGAGCTCCTGGTCAAATAAGACACCAAGGTTTCTTACAGTAGAACTGGAGGCTACACTGACATTGTCCAGTGTGACTATCTGCTCAGATAGAGCGTCTCGTAGATGCTTAGGGCCAAGCACAATGACCTCGGTTTTTTCAGGGTTAAGAAGCAGGTAGTTTAGTGTCATCCAGGTTTTTATCTCCTTCACACAAGTACTAAGTCTGTCTACTTGATCGCTCTGATCAGGTTTCATTGATAAATACAGCTGAGTGTCGTCTGCATAGCAGTGGAAGTTAATGTCATGCTTTCTGATAATGTTGCCTAATGGCAGCATATAAAGAGTAAACAGAATTGGGCCAAGTACCGAACCCTGTGGCACACCGTAAATTACTTTAGAGCTTGGTGAGGAGCTCTGGTTTACATTAACAAATTGGAACCGATCAGATAGATAGGATTTAAACCAGCTGAGGGCTGTTCCTCCGACACCTACATCACATTCTAACCTCTGCAGTAGAATGTTGTGGTCAATGGTGTCAAACGCTGTGGTGGGCTCTGAACCCTGCTGTGGTGGGCTCTGAACCCTGCTGTGGTGGGCTCTGAACCCTGCTGTGGTGGGCTCTGAACCCTGCTGTGGTGGGCTCTGAACCCTGCTGTGGTGGGCTCTGAACCCTGCTGTGGTGGGCTCTGAACCCTGACTGGAAAACTTCAAATAAGTTATTGTCCTGCAGGTGGCGACAAAGCTGTTTTACTACAACTTTTTCAAGGATTTTAGAGACGAAGGGAAGATTTGAAATAGGTCTGTAGTTTACCAATAGGTCGGGATCTAGATTAGGCTTTTTCAGAAGAGGTTTAATGACTGCATGTTTGAAGGACTGTGGAACATAGCCACTTTGGAGTGAAGTATTTATTATATTAAGAATAGGGTCTATAATTAGGGGAAGAATGTCTTTGAGGAGCTTGGAATGGGGTCTAGGACACAAGTGGAGCTTTTAGAGGACATAATGGCTGAAGTTATCTCTGCTTGATCAACAGCTGTGAACCTTTCTAAGTTTACAGGTGGATTTATATGGGACGTTAGATTTACAGCTTGGGCTAGTTCAGGGCTAATAGCGGGGGTAATTTCATCTAATTTATCTCTGATTGTTTTTATTTTATTGTTAAAAAATAGGAGGAAATCATCAGAGCTAAGTGTAGCTGGGATTGAGGGCTCTACTGCACTGTGACAGTTTGTTAGCCTAGCTACAGTGCTGAAAAGGAATTTAGTGTTACTTTTGTTGACTTCTATTAGATTTGAATAATATCTGGTTTGGGCCTTACGCAGAGCTTGCTTATAGGACAGCAGGAAACTTTTCCATGCTTTTAGGGATTCTTCGGTGTGAGAGCGACGAAATAATCCCTCTAACTTTCTAACTCTTTGTTTATGTGAACGCAGTTCTTGGTTGTACCATGGGGAGGCGCGCTTTGGCCTAATGACCTTCTGTTTTAACGGCGCGACAACGTCAAGAGCAGACTTCAGAGAATTCATGGTCAAGTCGACACATTGATCACTTAAACTGGGACTAAAGCTGTTCTCAGCAGGATCACATGACATGTCACTGAATATTGGCTCTATTATTTCTTTGAATTTTGAGATCGATTTTTCAGATATTGTCCTTTTCATTATAACTTTATTTTGTGGGACTGGATGATCTTTAAGAATAAACTTAAAGGTAATTATGAAATGATCTGACAATATAGGGTTTTGAGGGAGGACAATGAGGTCACTAATCTCTGTTCCATACGTTAGGACAAGATCCAGAGTGTTCTTGTGAGTGTGAGTCGCTTTATTTACATTCTGAGTGAAACCAATGCTGTCTAACAAGGCGCTGAAGGCATTCAGGCAAGGTGTGTGTGTGTGTGTGTGTTGTGCTCTGGACACAGTCTGTTTATTCTCCAGTACAAATGTGTCCTGCAGGTGTCCAGATGCCCTGCCTGAGTCCAGACCCGGGTCGGAACCAGGGACCAGAGACTCCACGGATCAAAGAGGAACCAGAAGAACCAGAAGAACCAGAGGAACCAGAGGAACCGAGCGTCAAACAAGAGGAAGAGCAGCTGCCACTGTGAGTCCCACACTTTTCTCATTGTGGAGATGAATGTTGAGTGTGTGATGTTGTCTTCACCCTTCAGCTGTTCAGAAGCTCCAGGCTCCGCCCAAAACGAGGAGGACGGCTCGGGAACGGCCGAAGGAGCGGGAAGGAAGAAGTACCAGTGCTCGTTTTGTGACAAGATCTTCGGGTCGAAACAGGATTTACAACGACACATTCGAGTTCACACGGGAGAGAAACCTTTCAGCTGTCCCATCTGCGAGACGGCGTTTACCCAAAAGGTTCATCTGGAGATCCACACGAGGACACACACGGGCGAGAAGCCATTCAGCTGCTCCACCTGTGACAAGGTGTTCAGAGTGAGCTCCACCCTCAAACTGCACATGAGGACGCACACGGGCGAGAAACCCTTCAGCTGTTTGGTGTGTCACAAGGCGTTTCCGCACAAGAGTCAGATCGCCGTGCACATGAGGACGCACACGGGCGAGAGACCATTCAGCTGCTCGCTCTGTAAGAAAACATGTACCACCACATCCAACCTGAAGTCGCACATGAAGCACCGGCACCGGAGGGAGACCTTGCAGCTGTTCAACCGCTGACCGCCTGGGATCTTACAGCTGTCCAACTACTGACCGCTGGAGCCCCTACGGCTGTTCAACCCATGGAGATCTTACAACAGATCAACCGCCGACTGCCAGAGACCTTACAGCTGTTCAATCGAGGGCGTGTCCTAAAACACGGCGCACTAAAGAGAAAACCGAGCTCTGAACTTTGAACCGAACTCAAGTGTCATTTCCGTTTGGGAAATGTGTTTCGGGGTTTCTGAAGTCGAGTGAGAAAGTGACACATGCAGGTGACCGGGACCCTGCAGGTGTCCGGGACCCTGCAGGCGACCGGGACCCTGCAGGCGACCGGGACCCTGCAGGTGTACAGGACCCTGCAGGCGACCGGGACCCTGCAGGTGAACAGGTTTAAATGTCCTTTATTTTGTTACATAAAAAGTCCTGGATGGATTTTGTATTTTCATATCAAAGTTTGAGTTAAATTGACAGAAAATTCGCCTCAAAACTTGAATAAATCAGAATCAAATCCTTCCGTTTCGCTCTGTCAAAATCTGTGCTGTGATTGGTGTGTGCAGACTGACCACGCCCCTCAGACTGGATTAAGAACGTTCTAAATCTGTGGAAAAATAATAAGTTTTATAAATCAGATTAAAACAAAGAAAATGAGCGGGAAAATCATTTCATCCTTTGAAATCTTTGTCTGATTTTATTGAACTTAAATTAACCCATTAAAAGACAAAAAATCAGTTTCAGTCTCAAATGATTTTATTTGTTCTTTTCACACGACGACAGTATTTACAGTTCAAATGTACAAACACGTTTCTACGGCAACAGCCTCCACTTTCACCTCCAGATCTTCAAATAAAACATTTTTCTGTCTTTGTTTTTTTTAGCTGCAGAAAAAACTCATTTAGAACAGATTTGTTTCAATCGAAACATTGACATTTTTTCCTCAAACAATCGTCGGTCGAATTTACTTTTTTTTTTATTTATGATTATTATTTTCAACACTTTTCCTGATTTAAACTGGTTGAATGTCAGATAATATTGTTGAAAAGAAGCAGTTTAAATCAGGTTATTAAAAGTAGCTGCTAACAACAGTCAAACAAACAAACAAACAAACATGCAAGAAACCAAAAACATCTAAGTGAAGGATTAAAAACGTTAAAAAGAACCTGAAAACGAAGCGGCAAAAAAAACTTTTCATTAAGTCGTTTTATATCAATTTTGTGATTTTAAAAATACTTTAGTTCTAAAAACAAAGCTGAACAAATTTGTCCTGTTCCAGTGCGAGGGACTCCTCAGGGCTGCGCTTTGTCACCACTTCTGTTCAGAGTCTTTATGGACACTGTTACTAGGAGTGGTCAGGGGTGTGGTCAAGGGTCAGAGGGTGTGGTCTGCGGTTAGAGGGTGCGGTCAGGGGTCGGAGGGTGCGGTCAAGGGTCAGAGGGTGCGGTCTGGGGTCAGAGGGCGTGGTCAGGGGCCGGAGGGCGCGGTCAGGGCCCTGCTACATGCACTGGGACGGTTTGAGCCGAGTGTAAAAGAACAAAGCCGATAAAAAATACATTAAAAAATACACAAAATGTAGTTAAACATTTAATCTTAAAATGGCGGTATTATTGAAGGTCACATCGTTTACAAAGTTGAACCTTTTTTTTCCATATTCATAATGACCCAAGAGCAATTCTAACTTTGACTTCCTGTATAATTAGCACTTAATGATGTCACAAGGTGGAACAGCAAAACAAAACAAGTCCAGGTTTGTGTGTGAAAACGGAAACGGCGACGGGTTCAACAGAAGAGGGTCGTTAGCAGTATCTTTATGCACATTAAAATCACCTGAACTTTCTTCACATTTGCGGCTCCGAAAACATGGTCCAGGAAGTGTTTCTAAAAAAGTGCTGAAAGGTTTGAAATTTAGAACAAGCTTTACATCACGAGAGAAGTCCAAATGTCGCTGGAATAATTCAGATTGACACGTTTAAAGGGACAAAAGGCGCTCGGACACGAGTCGGAGGAAATGAACGTGAAAGTGTTCGTGCGGTTCAAACTTTATGAAGCTACGACGTGTTTTTATGGTTAAATGTGGCAGATGTTATCGCTTTTCCTGGAATGTTCCACGGAATGTTCCATGGAATGGCATTAAACCTGCATCTCCATGGAAACAGACCGGTCGGCTCCGTGGAGAGGCTCACGGAAAAAGTGTGAATCGCGAGATCTCAGTTTAATGCCAAATTGTGGAACATTCCGGGCAAAGCCGAGCAGGTGAAAAGTGGCGCGGCGCAGAGGGGGCGTGGCCTAACGCGGGTGACATCGCTTCAGATTCAGTTTAAGATGTTTCCTGGTGAATGATGTATATGTTCAGATCAGGTCGAGTCTTAAAGGTGGTTCTTGATGCTAGAGTTAGCTCAGAGAAGCTAACGTTAGCATCGCTCCGTGTCCGTCTGGCACTGCCGTTTCCCCCTCAGACGCCCGGCTGTGTTGAAACGCCCCGTGTTTGTCCGAGTCCCGTCGCCGTAGAAACCTGCCGGTGTTTCTTCAGTGCAGGTTTGAGGCCTGAGGAGCCGGCGCGTCCTGCTGTGCCTGCACGGCGCCCCCCGCGGCCCCGGAGGCGGCGCTGCAGGCCGTGGCGCTGGGCCGGGGGTTGAGCCGCGGCGGCAGGGGGTTGGACGTGGGCCGGATCAGGGGCGGCGGCTGCTGTAAGGTGGAGCGCGGCTGGAGGAAGCGCGCCTGCTGCTGGAGCGGGGGAGGGTGACGGTGGAGGGCGGGGGCGGCCGGGAGGGACGGGCGGAGCAGAGGGGGAGGCTGGTGGAGGGAGGAAGAGGAGGAGAGAGGAGGGTGAGAGGAGGAAGAGGAGGAGGCAGCGGCCGGAGAGGCGCCAGAGGAGACCTGAGGGAAGGAGGGAGGAGAGAGGAGAGGAGGGAGGAGAGAGGAGAGGAGAGAGGAGAGGAGGGAGGAGAGGAGGGAGGAGAGGAGGGAGGGAGGAGAGAGGGAGGAGAGAGGGAGGAGGGAGGGAGGAGAGAGGGAGGAGGGAGGGAGGAGGGAGGGAGGAGAGAGGGAGGAGGGAGGGAGGAGAGAAGAGAGGAGGGAGGGAGGAGAGAGGAGAGGAGGGAGGAGAGAGGAGAGGAGAGAGGAGAGGAGGGAGGAGAGGAGGGAGGAGAGGAGGGAGGGAGGAGAGAGGGAGGAGGGAGGGAGGAGAGAGGGAGGAGGGAGGGAGGAGAGAAGAGAGGAGGGAGGAGAGAAGGGAGGAGAGAGGAGAGGAGGGAGGGAGGAGAGAGGAGAGGAGGGAGGAGAGGAGGGAGGAGAGAGGGAGGAGAGAGGAGAGGAGGGAGGGAGGAGAGAGGAGAGGAGGGAGGGAGGAGAGAGGAGAGGAGGGAGGAGAGAGGAGAGGAGAGAGGAGAGGAGGGAGGAGAGGAGGGAGGAGAGGAGGGAGGGAGGAGAGAGGGAGGAGAGAGGGAGGAGGGAGGGAGGAGAGAGGGAGGAGGGAGGGAGGAGGGAGGGAGGAGGGAGGGAGGAGAGAGGGAGGAGGGAGGGAGGAGAGAAGAGAGGAGGGAGGGAGGAGAGAGGAGAGGAGGGAGGAGAGAGGAGAGGAGAGAGGAGAGGAGGGAGGAGAGGAGGGAGGAGAGGAGGGAGGGAGGAGAGAGGGAGGAGAGAGGGAGGAGGGAGGGAGGAGAGAGGGAGGAGGGAGGGAGGAGAGAAGAGAGGAGGGAGGAGAGAAGGGAGGAGAGAGGAGAGGAGGGAGGGAGGAGAGAGGAGAGGAGGGAGGGAGGAGAGAGGGAGGAGGGAGGGAGGGAGGAGAGAAGAGAGGAGGGAGGAGAGGAGGGAGGAGAGAGGGAGGAGAGAGGAGAGGAGGGAGGGAGGAGAGAGGAGAGGAGGGAGGGAGGAGAGGAGGGAGGAGGGAGGGAGGAGGGAGGGAGGAGAGAAGAGAGGAGGGAGGAGAGGAGGGAGGAGAGAGGGAGGAGAGGAGGGAGGAGAGAGGAGAGGAGGGAGGAGAGAGGAGAGGAGGGAGGGAGGAGAGAGGGAGGGAGGAGGGAGGAGAGAGGGAGGAGAGAGGAGAGGAGGAAGGGAGGAGAGAGGGAGAGGGAGGAGAGAGGGAGGAGGGAGGGGAGAGGGGGGGAGGAGGGAGGAGAGGAGAGAGGAGAGAGGGAGGAGAGGAGAGGAGGGAGGAGAGATGTTACATAAACTGTTGTTCATCAGGTTCTTTCATAGATTCACTTTGAGCTTCAGAAGAACGAGTCACAATCAGAGACAACAGTCGTTTGGTGAATTTGACATTTAACAAATAAACATTTCTTTCTGTCTGAGCCGCGGCGAGGGCCACGGGAGCCGCGGCGAGGGCCACGGGAGTCGCGGCGAGGGCCACGGGAGTCGCGGCGAGGGCCACGGGAGCCGCGGCGAGGGCCACGGGAGCCGCGGCGAGGGCCATCTCTCGCTGTCGTTTAGAGTCTGCTGAAGAGTGGGGGGTTTGAGGAGGGAAGGACACGATGCTCGTTGCGTGTTAGAAAGGCCTCACCTCCTCGTCCTCCTCGTCCGTGCTCTTGC
>NW_027316056.1:41129537-41154537 GCF_026437365.1 Eucyclogobius newberryi
TGTTCGGGCGTCGACCTGCGCTCTGCCGCCGAGGGGGAGCCTGGACGAGCGGGCGGAGGGTGTGGACCGCGGGCTGCTTCGGTTTAGAGCCTTCTAAGGAGGGTCTCGCCTCCTTCAGAGATCCCGTGCGAGTGAATTGGCCGATGGCGTCTTGAATCGGCCGATGGCGTCTTGGTCGACCACAGCCCTCGCACTGAGGATACGAGGCAGTGTCCACACTTGCCACGACAACCACATCAAACCAGGACTAAACCCGAAACTAAACCAGACCTAAACCAGGACCAAACGAGGAGCGGACCCCCTTGATCGCTCCCTTTCCTCCAAACCGCTCACCTCTTTCTTCGTTTCCTTGTTGGGGTCGTAGTCGCTGTCGTTGGCTTCGATGGGATTGGCCTCTTCCATTTCCTCCTCACTGCGACGCACAGACGCTCGGTTACTACGGCGCCGGTGCTTGCAGTAGTAACAATACCGTGAAGTAAAGGTACACATACTACCTGTCCTCCTGGTTGGAACGGCTGGCCAACTTGCGCGCCTGTCGGTCCATGAGGCTGGTTCTGGAGCGAGTCTTCTTCCACGAGTAATAGTACTTCACCAGAGACGAGATCGACTTGTCCGGCAGCTGAGCAAGAAACGCCAACAACGCATTATCCAGAGGCAGGAGCCATCGTAGTAGTAGCACTAGTGGAGTATTTGTGGTACTCTTACCATCTGTACTAGTGGAGTATTTGTGGTACTCTTACCATCTGTACTAGTGGAGTATTTGTGGTACTCTTACCGTCTGTACTAGTGGAGTATTTGTGGTACTCTTACCGTCTGTACTAGTGGAGTATTTGTGGTACTCTTACCGTCTGTACTAGTGGAGTATTTGTGGTACTCTTACCATCTGTACTAGTGGAGTATTTGTGGTACTCTTACCATCTGTACTGGTGGAGTATTTGTGGTACTCTTACCATCTGTACTGGTGGAGTATTTGTGGTACTCTTACCATCTGTACTAGTGGGGTATTTGTGGTACTCTTACCATCTGTACTAGTGGAGTATTTGTGGTACTCTTACCATCTGTACTAGTGGAGTATTTGTGGTACTCTTACCATCTGTACTAGTGGAGTATTTGTGGTACTCTTACATTTGTACTGGTGGAGTATTTGTGGTACTCTTACCATCTGTACTAGTGGAGTATTTGTGGTACTCTTACATTTGTACTGGTGGAGTATTTGTGGTACTCTTACCATCTGTACTAGTGGAGTATTTGTGGTACTCTTACATTTGTACTGGTGGAGTATTTGTGGTACTCTTACATTTGTACTGGTGGAGTATTTGTGGTACTCTTACATTTGTACTAGTGGAGTATTTGTGGTACTCTTACCATCTGTACTAGTGGAGTATTTGTGGTACTCTTACCATCTGTACTAGTGGAGTATTTGTGGTACTCTTACCGTCTGTACTAGTGGAGTATTTGTGGTACTCTTACCGTCTGTACTAGTGGAGTATTTGTGGTACTCTTACCGTCTGTACTAGTGGAGTATTTGTGGTACTCTTACCATCTGTACTAGTGGAGTATTTGTGGTACTCTTACCATCTGTACTGGTGGAGTATTTGTGGTACTCTTACCATCTGTACTGGTGGAGTATTTGTGGTACTCTTACCATCTGTACTAGTGGGGTATTTGTGGTACTCTTACCATCTGTACTAGTGGAGTATTTGTGGTACTCTTACCATCTGTACTAGTGGAGTATTTGTGGTACTCTTACCATCTGTACTAGTGGAGTATTTGTGGTACTCTTACATTTGTACTGGTGGAGTATTTGTGGTACTCTTACCATCTGTACTAGTGGAGTATTTGTGGTACTCTTACATTTGTACTGGTGGAGTATTTGTGGTACTCTTACCATCTGTACTAGTGGAGTATTTGTGGTACTCTTACATTTGTACTGGTGGAGTATTTGTGGTACTCTTACATTTGTACTGGTGGAGTATTTGTGGTACTCTTACCATCTGTACTAGTGGAGTATTTGTGGTACTCTTACCATCTGCTGGATGCGGTGGAAGCTCTTGCCGTGGAAGCTGAACGCCTGCTCGAACAGAACCTTGTCCTCCACCGTCCACTCGTCTGGAAACGGAGTGAAGTTTGGAAGATCTGCCAGAGACTTCTCGATGTTGTGTTTGTGCCAGAAGAGCATGCCCAGCGCCTGAGGAGGAAGACCGGGTTTAGACCGGGTTTAGACCGGGTTTAGACCGGGTTTAGACCAGGGAGAGACTCGGTTTAGTTACCTCGCTGACCCTTTGAACAAAAAACCAGGACTAAACCAGGTCTAAACCAGGTCTGAACCAGGTCTGAACCAGGTCTAAACCAGGACTAAACTAGGACTAAACTAGGACTAAACCAGGTCTAAACCAGGTCTGAACCAGGTCTGAACCAGGTCTAAACCAGGACTAAACTAGGACTAAACTAGGACTAAACCAGGTCTAAACCAGGTCTGAACCAGGTCTGAACCAGGTCTAAACCAGGACTAAACCAGGTCTAAACCAGGTCTGAACCAGGTCTGAACCAGGACTGAACCAGGTCTAAACCAGGACAAAACCAGGTCTAAACCAAGTCTAAACCAGGTCTGAACCAGGTCTAAACCAGGACTAAACCAGGTCTAAACCAGGTCTGAACCAGGTCTGAACCAGGACTAAACCAGGTCTGAACCAGGACTGACCTGTTCCACGTTGTATCCGTGCTTCTCTTTGGCGATGGCGATGTACTCGTCCACTGTGAAAAGACAGAGGCACATGAGGACCTGACAGAGGACAGGGTGTTTGGCATGAGGACCTGACAGAGGACAGGGTGTTTGGCATGAGGACCTGACAGAGGACAGGGTGTTGGTTGGACAGTGTCTCACGTTTGGAGTCGGTGATGGCGTGATACGGCGACCACACTAACATCCCGCCGCTCTCTTTGTCCGAGTACTTTGTGGCTCCGGGTTCAAAGTCCGGGATGGAAGCCTGATAGTCCGAGCCCACTCTCATCCCCACATCTGAAACACAGAGAGTCACGACTGAAACACAGAGAGTCACGACTGAAACACAGAGAGTCACGACTGAAACACAGAGAGTCACGACTGAAACACAGAGAGTCACATCTGAAACACAGAGAGTCACGACTGAAACACAGAGAGTCACATCTGAAACACAGAGAGTCACATCTGAAACACAGAGAGTCACGACTGAAACACAGAGAGTCACATCTGAAACACAGAGAGTCACGACTGAAACACAGAGAGTCACGACTGAAACACAGAGAGTCACATCTGAAACACAGAGAGTCACGACTGAAACACAGAGAGTCACGACTGAAACACAGAGAGTCACGACTGAAACACAGAGAGTCACGACTGAAACACAGAGAGTCACGACTGAAACACAGAGAGTCACATCTGAAACACAGAGAGTCACATCTGAAACACAGAGAGTCACGACTGAAACACAGAGAGTCACGACTGAAACACAGAGAGTCACGACTGAAACACAGACAGTCACGACTGAAACACAGAGAGTCACGACTGAAACACAGAGAGTCACATCTGAAACACAGAGAGTCACGACTGAAACACAGAGAGTCACGACTGAAACACAGAGAGTCACGACTGAAACACAGAGAGTCACATCTGAAACACAGAGAGTCACGACTGAAACACAAAGAGTCACATCTGAAACACAGAGAGTCACGACTGAAACACAGAGAGTCACATCTGAAACACAGAGAGTCACGACTGAAACACAGAGAGTCACGACTGAAACACAGAGAGTCACATCTGAAACACAGAGAGTCACGACTGAAACACAGAGAGTCACATCTGAAACACAGAGAGTCACATCTGAAACACAGAGAGTCACGACTGAAACACAGAGAGTCACATCTGAAACACAGAGAGTCACGACTGAAACACAGAGAGTCACGACTGAAACACAGAGAGTCACATCTGAAACACAGAGAGTCACGACTGAAACACAGAGAGTCACGACTGAAACACAGAGAGTCACGACTGAAACACAGAGAGTCACGACTGAAACACAGAGAGTCACGACTGAAACACAGAGAGTCACGACTGAAACACAGAGAGTCACATCTGAAACACAGAGAGTCACATCTGAAACACAGAGAGTCACGACTGAAACACAGAGAGTCACGACTGAAACACAGAGAGTCACGACTGAAACACAGTCACGACTGAAACACAGAGAGTCACGACTGAAACACAGAGAGTCACATCTGAAACACAGAGAGTCACGACTGAAACACAGAGAGTCACGACTGAAACACAGAGAGTCACGACTGAAACACAGAGAGTCACGACTGAAACACAGAGAGTCACATCTGAAACACAGAGAGTCACGACTGAAACACAAAGAGTCACATCTGAAACACAGAGAGTCACGACTGAAACACAGAGAGTCACATCTGAAACACAGAGAGTCACGACTGAAACACAGAGAGTCACGACTGAAACACAGAGAGTCACGACTGAAACACAGAGAGTCACGACTGAAACACAGAGAGTCACGACTGAAACACAGAGAGTCACGACTGAAACACAGAGAGTCACGACTGAAACACAGAGAGTCACGACTGAAACACAGAGTCACGACTGAAACACAGAGAGTCACGACTGAAACACAGAGTCACGACTGAAACACAGAGAGTCACATCTGAAACACAGAGAGTCACGACTGAAACACAGAGTCACGACTGAAACACAGAGAGTCACGACTGAAACACAGAGAGTCACGACTGAAACACAGAGAGTCACATCTGAAACACAGAGAGTCACGACTGAAACACAGAGTCACGACTGAAACACAGAGAGTCACGACTGAAACATAGAGAGTCACGACTGAAACACAGAGAGTCACGACTGAAACACAGAGAGTCACGACTGAAACACAGAGAGTCACATCTGAAACACAGAGAGTCACGACTGAAACACAGAGAGTCACATCTGAAACACAGAGAGTCACGACTGAAACACAGAGAGTCACGACTGAAACACAGAGAGTCACGACTGAAACACAGAGAGTCACGACTGAAACACAGAGAGTCACGACTGAAACACAGAGAGTCACATCTGAAACACAGAGAGTCACGACTGAAACACAGAGAGTCACATCTGAAACACAGAGAGTCACGACTGAAACACAGAGAGTCACGACTGAAACACAGAGAGTCACGACTGAAACACAGACAGTCACGACTGAAACACAGAGAGTCACGACTGAAACACAGAGAGTCACATCTGAAACACAGAGAGTCACGACTGAAACACAGAGAGTCACGACTGAAACACAGAGAGTCACGACTGAAACACAGAGAGTCACGACTGAAACACAGAGAGTCACGACTGAAACACAGAGAGTCACATCTGAAACACAGAGAGTCACGACTGAAACACAGAGAGTCACATCTGAAACACAGAGAGTCACGACTGAAACACAGAGAGTCACGACTGAAACACAGAGAGTCACGACTGAAACACAGAGAGTCACGACTGAAACACAGAGAGTCACGACTGAAACACAGAGAGTCACGACTGAAACACAGAGAGTCACGACTGAAACACAGAGAGTCACGACTGAAACACAGAGAGTCACGACTGAAACACAGAGTCACGACTGAAACACAAGAGAGTCACGACTGAAACACAGAGAGTCACGACTGAAACACAGAGAGTCACGACTGAAACACAGAGAGTCACGACTGAAACACAGAGAGTCACATCTGAAACACAGAGAGTCACGACTGAAACACAGAGTCACGACTGAAACACAGAGAGTCACGACTGAAACACAGAGAGTCACGACTGAAACACAGAGAGTCACGACTGAAACACAGAGAGTCACGACTGAAACACAGAGAGTCACGACTGAAACACAGAGAGTCACGACTGAAACACAGAGAGTCACGACTGAAACACAGAGAGTCACGACTGAAACACAGAGAGTCACATCTGAAACACAGAGAGTCACGACTGAAACACAGAGAGTCACATCTGAAACACAGAGAGTCACGACTGAAACACAGAGAGTCACGACTGAAACACAGAGAGTCACGACTGAAACACAGAGAGTCACATCTGAAACACAGAGAGTCACGACTGAAACACAGAGAGTCACATCTGAAACACAGAGAGCCACGACTGAAACACAGAGAGTCACATCTGAAACACAGAGAGTCACGACTGAAACACAGAGAGTCACGACTGAAACACAGAGAGTCACGACTGAAACACAGAGAGTCACGACTGAAACACAGAGAGTCACGACTGAAACACAGAGAGTCACATCTGAAACACAGAGAGTCACGACTGAAACACAGAGAGTCACATCTGAAACACAGAGTCACGACTGAAACACAGAGAGTCACGACTGAAACACAGAGAGTCACGACTGAAACACAGAGAGTCACATCTGAAACACAGAGAGTCACGACTGAAACACAGAGAGTCACGACTGAAACACAGAGTCACATCTGAAACACAGAGAGTCACGACTGAAACACAGAGAGTCACGACTGAAACACAGAGAGTCACTGTCACGTTTCTTCCAGTTTGAGTCCAGCTTTACAAAACAAATAAAAGACTAAATAAAGTGAAATGAGACAAAAACCACTTGGAGCAGAAAACGTGTGTTAGATCAACACAGACACATGTTTTCATTTAAAGGGCCGGTGCGTCTGAGACTCCTGAAAGGTTTGAACCGTGAAGCTCCTGGTCCTGAGCCATTTTCACACTCTCGCTCTGTGTCTGGACCGTCTGAGGTTTGAACCGAGGCTCTCTCTGTCAGTTAGCATGTGTTCGAGGCTCTCTCTGTCAGTTAGCATGTGTTCGAGGCTCTCTCTCTGTTAGCTTGTGTTCGAGGCTCTCTCTCTGTCAGTTAGCATGTGTTCGAGGCTCTCTCTGTCAGTTAGCATGTGTTCGAGGCTCTCTCTGTCAGTTAGCATGTGTTCGAGTCTCTCTCTGTCAGTTAGCATGTGTTCGAGGCTCTCTCTCTGTTAGCATGTGTTCGAGGCTCTCTCTGTTAGCATGTGTTCGAGGCTCTCTCTCTGTTAGCATGTGTTCGAAGCTCTCTCTGTCAGTTAGCATGTGTTCGAGGCTCTCTCTGTCAGTTAGCATGTGTTCGAGGCTCTCTCTGTCAGTTAGCATGTGTTCAGGCTCTCTCTGTCAGTTAGCATGTGTTCGAGGCTCTCTCTCATGTCAGTTAGCATGTGTTTGAGGCTCTCTCTGTCAGTTAGCATGTGTTTGAGGCTCTCTCTGTCAGTTAGCATGTGTTCGAGGCTCTCTCTGTCAGTTAGCATGTGTTCGAGGCTCTCTCTGTCAGTTAGCATGTGTTCGAGGCTCTCTCTGTCAGTTAGCATGTGTTCGAGGCTCTCTCTGTCAGTTAGCATGTGTTCGAGGCTCTCTCTCTGTCAGTTAGCATGTGTTCGAGGCTCTCTGTCAGTAAGCATGAGTTCGAGGCTCTCTCTCTGTTAGCATGTGTTCGAGGCTCTCTCTCTGTCAGTTAGCATGTGTTCGAGGCTCTCTGTCAGTTTGCATGTGTTCGAGGCTCTCTCTGTCAGTTAGCATGTGTTCGAGGCTCTCTCTCTGTTAGCATGTGTTCGAGGCTCTCTCTCTGTTAGCATGTGTTCGAGGCTCTCTCTCTGTTAGCATGTGTTCGAGGCTCTCTCTCTGTTAGCATGTGTTCGAGGCTCTCTCTCTGTTAGCATGTGTTCGAGGCGCTCTCTCTGTCAGTTAGCATGTGTTCGAGGCTCTCTCTGTCAGTTAGCATGTGTTTGACTCTCTCTCTGTCAGTTAGCATGTGTTCGAGGCTCTCTCTGTCAGTTAGCATGTGTTCGAGGCTCTCTCTGTCAGTTAGCATGTGTTCGAGGCTCTCTCTGTCAGTTAGCATGTGTTCGAGGCTCTCTCTGTCAGTTAGCATGTGTTCAGGCTCTCTCTCATGTCAGTTAGCATGTGTTTGAGGCTCTCTCTGTCAGTTAACATGTGTTTGAGGCTCTCTCTGTCAGTTAGCATGTGTTTGAGGCTCTCTCTGTCAGTTAGCATGTGTTCGAGGCTCTCTCTGTCAGTGTTCGAGGCTCTCTCTGTCAGTTAGCATGTGTTCGAGGCGCTCTCTGTCAGTTAGCATGTGTTCGAGACTCTCTCTCTGTCAGTTAGCATGAGTTCGAGGCTCTCTCTGTCAGTTAGCATGAGTTCGAGGCTCTCTCCGTCAGTTAGCATGAGTTCGAGGCTCTCTCTGTCAGTTAGCATGTGTTCGAGGCTCTCTCTGTCAGTTAGCATGTGTTCGAGGCTCTCTCTGTCAGTTAGCATGTGTTCGAGGCTCTCTCTGTCAGTTAGCATGTGTTCGAGGCTCTCTCTGTCAGTTTGCATGTGTTCGAGGCTCTCTTTGTCAGTTAGCATGTGTTCGAGTCTCTCTCTGTCAGTTAGCATGTGTTCGAGGCTCTCTCTCTGTTAGCATGTGTTCGAGGCTCTCTCTCTGTCAGTTAGCATGTGTTCGAGGCTCTCTCTGTCAGTTAGCATGTGTTTGAGACTCTCTCTCTGTCAGTTAGCATGTGTTCGAGGCTCTCTCTGTCAGTTAGCATGTGTTCGAGGCTCTCTCTGTCAGTTAGCATGTGTTCGAGGCTCTCTCTGTCAGTTAGCATGTGTTCAGGCTCTCTCTCATGTCAGTTAGCATGTGTTTGAGGCTCTCTCTGTCAGTTAGCATGTGTTTGAGGCTCTCTCTGTCAGTTAGCATGTGTTTGAGGCTCTCTCTGTCAGTTAGCATGTGTTCGAGGCTCTCTCTGTCAGTGTTCGAGGCTCTCTCTGTCAGTTAGCATGTGTTCGAGGCGCTCTCTGTCAGTTAGCATGTGTTCGAGACTCTCTCTCTGTCAGTTAGCATGAGTTCGAGGCTCTCTCCGTCAGTGTTCGAGGCTCTCTCTGTCAGTTAGCATGAGTTCGAGGCTCTCTCCGTCAGTTAGCATGAGTTCGAGGCTCTCTCTGTCAGTTAGCATGTGTTCGAGGCTCTCTCTCTGTTAGCATGTGTTCGAGGCTCTCTCTCTGTTAGCATGTGTTCGAGGCGCTCTCTCTGTCAGTTAGCATGTGTTCGAGGCTCTCTCTGTCAGTTAGCATGTGTTTGAGACTCTCTCTCTGTCAGTTAGCATGTGTTCGAGGCTCTCTCTGTCAGTTAGCATGTGTTCGAGGCTCTCTCTGTCAGTTAGCATGTGTTCGAGGCTCTCTCTGTCAGTTAGCATGTGTTCAGGCTCTCTCTGTCAGTTAGCATGTGTTTGAGGCTCTCTCTGTCAGTTAGCATGTGTTTGAGGCTCTCTCTGTCAGTTAGCATGTGTTTGAGGCTCTCTCTGTCAGTGTTCGAGGCTCTCTCTGTCAGTTAGCATGTGTTCGAGGCGCTCTCTGTCAGTTAGCATGTGTTCGAGACTCTCTGTCAGTTAGCATGAGTTCGAGGCTCTCTCTGTCAGTGTTCGAGGCTCTCTCTGTCAGTTAGCATGAGTTTGAGGCTCTCTCCGTCAGTTAGCATGAGTTCGAGGCTCTCTCTGTCAGTTAGCATGTGTTTGAGGCTCTCTCTGTCAGTTAGCATGTGTTCGAAGCTCTCTCTTTCAGTTAGCATGTGTTCGAGGCTCTCTCTGTCAGTTAGCATGTGTTCGAGGCTCTCTCTGTCAGTTAGCATGTGTTCGAGGCTCTCTCTCTGTCAGTTAGCATGTGTTCAAGGCTCTCTCTGTCAGTTAGCATGAGTTCGAGGCTCTCTCTCTGTTAGCATGTGTTCGAGGCTCTCTCTCTGTCAGTTAGCATGTGTTCGAGGCTCTCTCTGTCAGTTAGCATGTGTTCAAGGCTCTCTCTCTGTCAGTTAGCATGTGTTTGAGGCTCTCTCTGTCAGTTAGCATGTGTTCGAGTCTCTCTCTGTCAGTTAGCATGTGTTCGAGGCTCTCTGTCAGTTAGCATGTGTTCGAGGCTCTCTCTGTCAGTTAGCATGTGTTCGAGGCTCTCTCTGTCAGTTAGCATGTGTTCGAGGCTCTCTCTCATGTCAGATAGCATGTGTTTGAGGCTCTCTCTGTCAGTTAGCATGTGTTTGAGGCTCTCTCTGTCAGTTAGCATGTGTTCGAGGCTCTCTCTGTCAGTGTTCGAGGCTCTCTCTGTCAGTTAGCATGAGTTCGAGGCTCTCTCCGTCAGTTAGCATGTGTTCTAGGCTCTCTCTGTCAGTTAGCATGAGTTCGAGGCTCTCTCTGTCAGTGTTCGAGGCTCTCTCTGTCAGTTAGCATGTGTTCGAGGCTCTCTCTCTGTCAGTTAGCATGTGTTCGAGGCTCTCTCTATGTCACTTAGCATGTGTTCGAGGCTCTCTCTGTCAGTGTTCGAGGCTCTCTGTCAGTTAGCATGTGTTCGAGGCTCTCTCTGTCAGTTAGCATGTGTTCGAGGCTCTCTCTGTCAGTTAGCATGTGTTCGAGGCTCTCTCTGTCAGTTAGCATGTGTTCGAGGCTCTCTCTGTCAGTTAGCATGTGTTCGAGGCTCTCTCTCTGTCAGTTAGCATTTGTTCGAGGCTCTCTCTCTGTCAGTTAGCATGTGTTCGAGGCTCTCTCTGTCAGTTAGCATGTGTTTGAGGCTCTCTCTGTCAGTTAGCATGTGTTTGAGGCTCTCTCTGTCAGTTAGCATGTGTTCGAGGCTCTCTCTTGTCAGTTAGAATGTGTTCGAGGCTCTCGCTCTGTCAGTTAGCATGTGTTCTAGGCTCTCTCTGTCAGTTAGCATGTGTTCGAGGCTCTCTCTGTCAGTTAGCATGAGTTCGAGGCTCTCTCTCTGTCAGTTAGCATGTGTTCTAGGCTCTCTCTGTCAGTTAGCATGTGTTCGAGGCTCTTTCTCTGTCAGTTAGCATGTGTTCTAGGCTCTCTCTGTCAGTTAACATGTGTTCGAGGCTCTCTCTGTCAGTTAGCATGTGTTCGAGGCTCTCTCTCTGTCAGTTAGCATGTGTTTGAGGCTCTCTCTGTCAGTGTTCGAGGCTCTCTGTCAGTTAGCATGTGTTCTAGGCTCTCTCTGTCAGTTAGCATGTGTTCGAGGCTCTCTCTGTCAGTTAGCATGTGTTTGAGGCTCTCTCTCTGTCAGTTAGCATGTGTTCTAGGCTCTCTCTGTCAGTTAGCATGTGTTCGAGGCTCTCTCTGTCAGTTAGCATGTGTTTGAGGCTCTCTCTGTCAGTTAGCATGTGTTCAAGGCTCTCTCTGTCAGTTAGCATGTGTTCGAGGCTCTCTGTCTGTCAGTTAGCATGTGTTCGAGGCTCTCTCTGTCAGTTAGCATGAGTTCGAGGCTCTCTCTCTGTTAGCATGTGTTCGAGGCTCTCTCTCTGTCAGTTAGCATGTGTTCGAGGCTCTCTCTGTCAGTTAGCATGTGTTTGAGGCTCTCTCTCTGTCAGTTAGCATGTGTTCGAGGCTCTCTCTGTCAGTTAGCATGTGTTCGAGTCTCTCTCTGTCAGTTAGCATGTGTTCGAGGCTCTCTCTCTGTTAGCATGTGTTCGAGGCTCTCTCTCTGTCAGTTAGCATGTGTTCGAGGCTCTCTCTGTAAGTGTTCGAGGCTCTCTCTGTCAGTTAGCATGTGTTCGAGGCTCTCTCTCTGTCAGTTAGCATGTGTTCGAGGCTCTCTCTGTCAGTTAGCATGTGTTCGAGGCTCTCTCTGTCAGTTAGCATGTGTTCGAGGCTCTCTGTCAGTTAGCATGTGTTCGAGGCTCTCTCTGTCAGTTAGCATGTGTTCGAGGCTCTCTCTGTCAGTTAGCATGTGTTCAGGCTCTCTCTGTCAGTTAGCATGTGTTTGAGGCTCTCTCTGTCAGTTAGCATGTGTTTGAGGCTCTCTCTGTCAGTTAGCATGTGTTCGAGGCTCTCTCTGTCAGTTAGCATGTGTTCGAGGCTCTCTCTGTCAGTGTTCGAGGCTCTCTCTGTCAGTGTTCGAGGCTCTCTCTGTCAGTTAGCATGAGTTCGAGGCTCTCTCTGTCAGTGTTCTAGGCTCTCTCTGTCAGTTAGCATGAGTTCGAGGCTCTCTCTCTCAGTGTTCGAGGCTCTCTCTGTCAGTTAGCATGTGTTCGAGGCTCTCTCTCTGTCAGTTAGCATGTGTTCGAGGCTCTCTCTATTTCAGTTAGCATGTGTTCGAGGCTCTCTCTGTCAGTGTTCGAGGCTCTCTGTCAGTTAGCATGTGTTCGAGGCTCTCTCTCTGTCAGTTAGCATTTGTTCGAGGCTCTCTCTCTGTCAGTTAGCATGTGTTCTAGGCTCTCTCTGTCAGTTAGCATGTGTTCGAGGCTCTCTCTGTCAGTTAGCATGAGTTCGAGGCTCTCTCTCTGTCAGTTAGCATGTGTTCTAGGCTCTCTCTGTCAGTTAGCATGTGTTCGAGGCTCTTTCTCCTTCAGTTAGCATGTGTTCTAGGCTCTCTCTGTCAGTTAGCATGTGTTCGAGGCTCTCTCTGTCAGTTAGCATGTGTTCGAGGCTCTCTCTCTGTCAGTTAGCATGTGTTTGAGGCTCTCTCTATCAGTGTTCGAGGCTCTCTGTCAGTTAGCATGTGTTCTAGGCTCTCTCTGTCAGTTAGCATGTGTTCGAGGCTCTCTCTGTCAGTTAGCATGTGTTTGAGGCTCTCTCTCTGTCAGTTAGCATGTGTTCTAGGCTCTCTCTGTCAGTTAGCATGTGTTCGAGGCTCTTTCTCTGTCGGTTAGCATGTGTTCGAGGCTCTCTCTGTCAGTTAGCATGTGTTCGAGGCTCTCTCTGTCAGTTAGCATGTGTTCGAGGCTCTCTCTGTCAATTAGCATGTGTTCGAGGCTCTCTCTGTCAGTTAGCATGTGTTCGAGGCTCTCTCTGTCAGTTAGCATGTGTTCGAGGCTCTCTCTGTCAGTTAGCATGAGTTTGAGGCTCTCTCTGTCAGTGTTCGAGGCTCTCTCTGTCAGTTAGCATGAGTTCGAGGCTCTCTCTGTCAGTTAGCATGTGTTCGAGGCTCTTTCTGTCAGTTAGCTTGTGTTCGAGGCTCTCTCTCTGTCAGTTAGCATGTGTTCGAGGCTCTTTCTGTCAGTTAGCATGTGTTCGAGGCTCTCTCTGTCAGTTAGCATGTGTTCGAGGCTCTCTCTCTGTCAGTTAGCATGTGTTTGAGGCTCTCTCTCTGTCAGTTAGCATGTGTTCGAGGCTCTTTCTCTGTCAGTTAGCATGAGTTCAAGGCTCTCTCTGTCAGTGTTCGAGGCTCTCTCTGTCAGTTAGCATGTGTTTGAGGCTCTCTCTCTGTCAGTTAGCATGTGTTTGAGGCTCTCTCTCTGTCAGTTAGCATGAGTTCAAGGCTCTCTCTGTCAGTGTTCGAGGCTCTCTCTGTCAGTTAGCATGTGTTTGAGGCTCTCTCTCTGTCAGTTAGCATGTGTTTGAGGCTCTCTCTGTCAGTGTTCGAGGCTCTCTCTGTCAGTTAGCATGTGTTTGAGGCTCTCTCTGTCAGTGTTCGAGGCTCTCTCTCTGTCAGTTAGCATGTGTTCTAGGCTCTCTCTGTCAGTTAGCATGTGTTCGAGGCTCTTTCTGTCAGTTAGCATGTGTTCGAGGCTCTCTCTGTCAGTTAGCATATGTTCTAGGCTCTCTCTGTCAGTTAGCATGTGTTCGAGGCTCTCTCTGTCAGTTAGCATGTGTTTGAGGCTCTCTCTGTCAGTTAGCATGTGTTCGAGGCTCTCTCTGTCAGTTAGCATGTGTTCAAGGCTCTCTCTGTCAGTTAGCATGTGTTCGAGGCTCTCTGTCTGTCAGTTAGCATGTGTTCGAGGCTCTCTCTGTCAGTTAGCATGAGTTCGAGGCTCTCTCTCTGTTAGCATGTGTTCGAGGCTCTCTCTCTGTCAGTTAGCATGTGTTCGAGGCTCTCTCTGTCAGTTAGCATGTGTTCGAGGCTCTCTCTCTGTCAGTTAGCATGTGTTCGAGGCTCTCTCTGTCAGTTAGCATGTGTTCGAGTCTCTCTCTGTCAGTTAGCATGTGTTCGAGGCTCTCTCTCTGTTAGCATGTGTTCGAGGCTCTCTCTCTGTCAGTTAGCATGTGTTCGAGGCTCTCTCTGTAAGTGTTCGAGGCTCTCTCTGTCAGTTAGCATGTGTTCGAGGCTCTCTCTGTCAGTTAGCATGTGTTCGAGGCTCTCTGTCAGTTAGCATGTGTTCGAGGCTCTCTCTGTCAGTTAGCATGTGTTCGAGGCTCTCTCTGTCAGTTAGCATGTGTTCAGGCTCTCTCTGTCAGTTAGCATGTGTTTGAGGCTCTCTCTGTCAGTTAGCATGTGTTTGAGGCTCTCTCTGTCAGTTAGCATGTGTTCGAGGCTCTCTCTGTCAGTTAGCATGTGTTCGAGGCTCTCTCTGTCAGTGTTCGAGGCTCTCTCTGTCAGTTAGCATGTGTTCGAGGCTCTCTCTCTGTCAGTTAGCATGAGTTCGAGGCTCTCTCTGTCAGTGTTCGAGGCTCTCTCTGTCAGTTAGCATGAGTTCGAGGCTCTCTCTGTCAGTGTTCTAGGCTCTCTCTGTCAGTTAGCATGAGTTCGAGGCTCTCTCTCTCAGTGTTCGAGGCTCTCTCTGTCAGTTAGCATGTGTTCGAGGCTCTCTCTCTGTCAGTTAGCATGTGTTCGAGGCTCTCTCTATTTCAGTTAGCATGTGTTCGAGGCTCTCTCTGTCAGTGTTCGAGGCTCTCTGTCAGTTAGCATGTGTTCGAGGCTCTCTCTCTGTCAGTTAGCATTTGTTCGAGGCTCTCTCTCTGTCAGTTAGCATGTGTTCTAGGCTCTCTCTGTCAGTTAGCATGTGTTCGAGGCTCTCTTTGTCAGTTAGCATGAGTTCGAGGCTCTCTCTCTGTCAGTTAGCATGTGTTCTAGGCTCTCTCTGTCAGTTAGCATGTGTTCGAGGCTCTCTCTGTCAGTTAGCATGTGTTCGAGGCTCTCTCTCTGTCAGTTAGCATGTGTTTGAGGCTCTCTCTGTCAGTGTTCGAGGCTCTCTGTCAGTTAGCATGTGTTCTAGGCTCTCTCTGTCAGTTAGCATGTGTTCGAGGCTCTCTCTGTCAGTTAGCATGTGTTTGAGGCTCTCTCTCTGTCAGTTAGCATGTGTTCTAGGCTCTCTCTGTCAGTTAGCATGTGTTCGAGGCTCTTTCTCTGTCGGTTAGCATGTGTTCGAGGCTCTCTCTGTCAGTTAGCATGTGTTCGAGGCTCTCTCTGTCAGTTAGCATGTGTTCGAGGCTCTCTCTGTCAATTAGCATGTGTTCGAGGCTCTCTCTGTCAGTTAGCATGTGTTCGAGGCTCTCTCTGTCAGTTAGCATGAGTTTGAGGCTCTCTCTGTCAGTGTTCGAGGCTCTCTCTGTCAGTTAGCATGAGTTCGAGGCTCTCTCTGTCAGTTAGCATGTGTTCGAGGCTCTTTCTGTCAGTTAGCTTGTGTTCGAGGCTCTCTCTCTGTCAGTTAGCATGTGTTCGAGGCTCTTTCTGTCAGTTAGCATGTGTTCGAGGCTCTCTCTGTCAGTTAGCATGTGTTCGAGGCTCTCTCTGTCAGTTAGCATGTGTTCGAGGCTCTCTCTCTGTCAGTTAGCATGTGTTTGAGGCTCTCTCTCTGTCAGTTAGCATGAGTTCAAGGCTCTCTCTGTCAGTGTTCGAGGCTCTCTCTGTCAGTTAGCATGTGTTTGAGGCTCTCTCTCTGTCAGTTAGCATGTGTTTGAGGCTCTCTCTGTCAGTGTTCGAGGCTCTCTCTGTCAGTTAGCATGTGTTTGAGGCTCTCTCTGTCAGTGTTCGAGGCTCTCTCTCTGTCAGTTAGCATGTGTTCTAGGCTCTCTCTGTCAGTTAGCATGTGTTCGAGGCTCTTTCTGTCAGTTAGCATGTGTTCGAGGCTCTCTCTGTCAGTTAGCATATGTTCTAGGCTCTCTCTGTCAGTTAGCATGTGTTCGAGGCTCTCTCTGTCAGTTAGCATATGTTCGAGGCTCTCTCTGTCAGTTAGCATGTGTTTGAGGCTCTCTCTCTGTCAGTTAGCATGTGTTTGAGGCTCTCTCTGTCAGTGTTCGAGGCTCTCTCTCTGTCAGTTAGCATGTGTTCTAGGCTCTCTCTGTCAGTTAGCATGTGTTCGAGGCTCTTTCTGTCAGTTAGCATGTGTTCGAGGCTCTCTCTGTCAGTTAGCATATGTTCTAGGCTCTCTCTGTCAGTTAGCATGTGTTCGAGGCTCTCTCTGTCAGTTAGCATATGTTCGAGGCTCTCTCTGTCAGTTAGCATGTGTTCGAGGCTCTCTCTCTGTCAGTTAGCATGTGTTCGAGGCTCTCTCTGTCAGTTAGCATGTGTTCGAGGCTCTCTCTCTGTCAGTTAGCATGTGTTCGAGGCTCTCTCTGTCAGTTAGCATGTGTTCGAGGCTCTCTCTCTGTCAGTTAGCATGTGTTTGAGGCTCTCTCTCTGTCAGTTAGCATGAGTTCAAGGCTCTCTCTGTCAGTGTTCGAGGCTCTCTCTTTCAGTTAGCATGTGTTTGAGGCTCTCTCTGTCAGTGTTCGAGGCTCTCTCTCTGTCAGTTAGCATGTGTTCGAGGCTCTCTCTTCACGTTATAACAGCTCTATTACACTATTACACACACAGAGACACGTTATAACGCAGCTCTGTCCATTACTCACACACAGAGGACGTTATTTGAACAATAACAAAGTCTTTTGACACGTGCGTTTACGTCCCCCGGTGTTTAGCCCGGTTCGGCCCGGGTCCACGCTCGTGCCCGCGCCTTTATTAGCCCGTTTTCACCCGTTTTGAGTCCACATTCTCGGGGTTTTTTTTCACGCTAAATCGCCCGTTTCGCCCTCGCGCCGCGGCTGACCGAGGCTCCGCGCTGACCGAGGCTACGCACCGTGCTCGTCGTCGCTGCTGTCGTCCGTGCAGTGTCCGTTCGACGCGGTGGACGGGCTCTTGGTGCCGTTGGAGCGGCCCTTGCCCAGGTACTCGGAGCCCTTGTCCATCATGCCGGGCATCGTGGCGGCTCCGCGTCGCTCTAGGGCCCGCGGCTCGACGCTGTTTTTCCGGGGCAGAGAAGGCGCCAGGACCCGCTGCCTGGAACTGCGCTGCGGCCGACAGGGGGCGCTGCTGAGGACGGCGTGACGCGGCTTCCGCGGCGGCTTCGGAGGCGACGGACGCCGCGTGGTCCCGCCCGTCCCGCAGTGCAAACTATTCCATGTGATTATAACATCCGAACAGACGTTATGAGCCCGTTATAGACGGGAACGCGCGGGTCTAGCTCACGCAGCGGAAGGATCGAACACGGCTGATACGCTCCTCGGTTCGGAGTTCCGTATCCCTCCGCTGACCACACAAACAACGATAAAGCGCGATTAGCGTCGTTTAAAGCGGAATTACGGACACTTTCGGGGTCAAACCGAGGCACGCGGCTCACGTCAGAGTATTATCCTTCACATCACAGAGTTTTAATTCATGTCATCTGAGTTATTTGAGTTTCCCGCAGTTTCACAGGCTCCACTGCGTTACTGACACGTGTCCACCAGAGGGAGACAAACGCGAAGCATCAGACGAGCTCTGGAAAACTAAAAAGAAAAGGGAAAAGTGTCTACAGAGCCGCGGCCGAAACTGCCATGTTATTTTGTGCCGCGGCTCCTGAAACTGCTTCGCTATTTGACCGCGCCGGGTTAAGGTTAGGGTCAGATAGGGTTAGGGTCAGGGTCAGGGTCAGGGTCAGGGTCAGGGTTAGGGTTAGGGGTAAGGTTAGGGTCAGAGTTAGGGGTAAGGTTAGGGTTAGGGTTAAGGTTAAGGTTAGGGTTAAGGTTAAGGTTAGGGTCAGAGTTAGGGTTAGGGTTAAGGTTAGGGTTAAGGTTAGGGTCAGAGTTAGGGTTAGGGTTAAGGTTAGGGTTAAGGTTAAGGTTAGGGTCAGAGTTAGGGTTAGGGTTAAGGTTAGGGTTAGGGTTAGGGTTAGGGTTAAGGTTAAGGTTAGGGGTAAGGTTAGGGTCAGAGTTAGGGTCAGGGTTAGGGTCAGAGTTAGGGTCAGAGTTAGGGGTAAGGTTAGGGTCAGAGTTAGGGTTAAGGTTAGGGTTAAGGTTAGGGGTAAGGTTAGGGTCAGGGTTAGGGTTAAGGTTAGGGTTAAGGTTAGGGTCAGGGTTAAGGTTAGGGGTAAGGTTAGGGTCAGAGTTAGGGTTAGGGTTAAGGTTAGGGTTAGGGGTAAGGTTAGGGTCAGGGTCAGGGTTAGGGTCAGAGTTAAGGTTAGGGGTAAGGTTAGGGTCAGGGTTAGGGTTAAGGTTAGGGTTAAGGTTAGGGTCAGGGTTAGGGTTAAGGTTAGGGGTAAGGTTAGGGTCAGAGTTAGGGTTAGGGTTAAGGTTAGGGTTAGGGTCAGAGTTAGGGTTAGGGTCAGAGTTAGGATTAGGGTCAGAGTTAGGGGTAAGGTTAGGGTCAGCGTTAGGGTTAGGGTCAGAGTTAGGGTCAGGGTTAGGTTCAGGGTTAGGGTTAGGGTTAAGGTTAGGGTTAGGGTTAAGGTTAAGGTTAGGGTTAGCGGTTAGGGTTAGGGTTAAGGTTAGGGTTAGGGTTAGGGTTAAGGTTAGGGTTAGCCATGTGGCAGTGCCGCAGTTCCTGAAACTGCTGGTTCATTTGAGGGTTAGGGTTAGGGTTAAGGTTAAGGTTAAGGTTAGGGTTAGGGTTAGGGTTAGGGTTAGGGTTAGGGTTAGGGTTAGGGTTAAGGTTAGGGTTAGGGTTAGCCATGTGGCAGTGCGGCAGTTCCTGAAACTGCTGGTTCATTTGACCGCTCTGAGGCCACGGCCAAAAGAAAAACCTGATAAATACAGTAAAGTGATGTGTATAAGTGTGTTTGTCTCCTCTCGACCCCATTTCACCCAAGGAAATATTATCATGACGTTATGGAACAATAATGATTATACTATATTTTACATAAACTAAAATTAAACTTAAAGGTGGTATGGACGATTTTTTTCAGCAATTTTTTATCATATTTCCTCGTGTCGTGGATAAATCATTTGTTCTGCCACGTGTCAATCATAAAACGCACCTATCGCTCACCTGCAGCCGCGTCAGGCTCGTCCCCACGTTTCCACGTGCCTAAGCGCATGGATCTATCATAATATAGTTCCCTCAGTGTACGGGGCAAAATGAAGACGGAGAAAGACAGTTCGAGCTGACGCAGAAGTGGACAGAAATCTACGGGAGACGAGAGATGTGATGCGATCCGTCGCGCTAATAAACAAATGCACATGTGTGTTGTATCAGTCCACACGGGGGAGTGGCATGAGCACGGGGGAGTGGCATGTACACGGGGGAGTGGCATGTGCACGGGGGAGTGGCATGTGCACGGGGGAGTGGCATGTACATGGGGGAGTGGCATGTGCACGGGGGAGTGGCATGTGCACGGGGGAGTGGCATGTGCACGGGGGAGTGGCATGTGCACGGGGGAGTGGCATGTGCAGGGGGAGTGGCATGTGCACGGGGGAGTGGCATGTACACGGGGGAGTGGCATGTGCACGGGGGAGTGGCATGTGCACGGGGGAGTGGCATGTGCACGGGGGAGTGGCATGTGCAGGGGGAGTGGCATGTGCACGGGGGAGTGGCATGTGCACGGGGGAGTGGCATGTGCACGGGGGAGTGGCATGTACACGGGGGAGTGGCATGTGCACGGGGGAGGGGCATGTGCACTTCCGCCTGAGTTCTCAAATCGCCGAAAAATCGTCCATTGCGCCTTTAAACGTACACTGGGAGGAGACTGGGAGGAGTCTGGGGGAGGAGCCTGGGAGGGCGTCTGAATGAGAGTCCATGAGTCCTTCTTTCATGACTTTATTGTTGCACAGACAGACAGTCACAGAACAGCTCTGAGGAGGCTTCACTCCAGTCGGACTTTCTGAGGCGCGGCTCGCTCAGTCTCGGTCGGGGGCTCAGTCTGGGGGCCTGGATCTCTGTGGGCCGGACCGGACCTGGACTGGGCGGGGCCCGGGGGCGGGGCTAGTCCGTGGAGGGCGAGGCTCTGGTCCGACATGGAGGCGGAGCGTTTTCTCTGCGGCGCGGATCCGGAAGGCGCAGCGCTCAGGAGAAGTGAGGCATCCGACTGCAGGTTCTGAGGGACAGAAGAACACCAAGGTCAAAGGTCAAAGGTCAGAGTCGGGGTCTGAGAGCACACGGGAGGAGCCAGGCGTAGAGCTGTGACTCCTCAGAAGGCTAGAACAAGGTAAGACACTTTTGTACCAGTAAAATATGTTCGGCTCGCGATGATAAAACCAGTAAAACCATAAAACGAGATCACACAAAGTCCACCAAAGATATTTATTACGACTCATTTATTTACGACTTATTTATTTAGTGTTTATCATAAGCAGGAGAAGAAATGACCTGAAGGAGGAACTTTTGTCAGGAGAGGAACCGTTCTTTCAATAGGAACGTTCTGAGACTTGGGATCCAGAACACGAACAGAACCGTCCAATCAGGTTTCAGTCTGTGGTTTGTGCCGGTCCCTGATTGGCTAATGCACCTGTGAATCACGCCCATGTGACCTGTGACCAGAGTCTGGACGACCTCCCCTCAGTCCACAACAGCCTCATACGACCCGGAGGCACAGCTCTGAGGCGGAGCAGGCCTGACCACACCCTGATGACCAGGACCAATCACAGCTCAGGAAAGTTTAACTGCTGCCCCGTCAAACCATCCCCTTTAGATTGAAAATGACTTTCAGAAGGTCTTGATTTAAAACCGCTCCTGACACTTTTTATCATGTTTTAGTCTTGCATTTGTCAGAAAAGTTCCATTGGATTTCATAGAAATATAATGGATTTAACAAAGTAAAAGTTTTTCTTGTTACGAGGGCTAAAAAGTATAAACACTTTTACCTAGTTTATCTGAGCGTTTCCACAGACCAGAAGAACGAGTGAAATACACTTATTTACGCCCTTCTTGGTTTATCTCTGGTTTAGTCTTATTTACCGGTGCTTACGTGGCTTTATCTCTGGTTTAGTCTTATTTACCGGTGCTTACGTGGCTTTATCTCTGGTTTAGTCTTATTTACCGGTGCTTACGTGGCTTTATCTCTGGTTTAGTCTTATTTACCGGTGCTTACGTGGCCTTGGCTACTTTGGTGCGCTTCATCCTCTTGCGGCGCATAAGTGTGACCTGAGGCCGCTTGAGTCCGGCGATCAGCAGCAGGAGGCGGGGACGCGACTTGGTGAGCCAGCTTCTCAACAGCGTCCCCTTGGGAAACCTGCGGGAACAACACTCCAGTGTTACACAGAGCGGCTACAGTTAGCGGCTACAGTTAGCGGCTACAGTTACCGGCTGCATTTAGCGTCTAAGTTTAGCATCTTCATTTAGCGTCTACGTTTAGCGTCTTCATTTAGCGTCTACAGTTAGCATCTTTGTTTAGCGTCTTCATTTAAGATAAGATATTCCTTTATTGTCCACACATGGGGAAAGTTCATTGTTGCAACGCAGTAGATACAGAGGAAAAGGACAGATAACTTAAAGGAAGTTTAAAAAACACTCTTAATAGAAGAACTCTTATAAACAAAACTCTTATAAACAAAACCTCTCATTTCTTAATAAGGAATGGAGGAAAAATAAAGATAAAATAAAATAAAAGTAAGACAAAATAATACTAATAATAATGGTAAAATAAACACTCAGTTATTTGCACATGAATGTGACATTATTGCGTTTAGCGTCTTCGTTTAGCGTCGGTGCGTTATCAGTGCGAGAGTTAGCGTTAGCCAAATGTCAAACGGGGACAAACGCGGGCGACACACGAGTTCCTCCGGAGCCTCGACAACGAACAATCCGCGAGCGGAAGTGGTTTGTGTGGATCAGTGACGTTAGCGACGGCAGTAGCATTCATGCTAACAACCACGTTATCAACATTTGTTGAATCTAACGTTATTCTGGACAATAATATCACGGATCGTTTATCGCTCGTGTTTCATGTTTAAGAACGTCCCGTGGACCCATGACCTCCTCTCTGAGTCACTGGGACAGGCTCCAGTCCCCGCCTAAGGCCCAAAGTCACTGGGACAGGGAGGAGACAGAAGGGAGGGGACAGGAGGGAGGGGACGGAAGGAAGGAGACAGGAGGGAGGAGACAGGAGGGAAGGGACAGTGGGAGGGGACAGAGGGGACGGTGGGAGGGGACAGAGGGGACAGTGGGAAGGACAGTGGACAGAGGGAGGGGACAGTGGACAGTGGGAGGGACAGAGGGAGTGGACAGTGGGAGGGACAGAGGGAGTGGACAGTGGGAGGGACAGAGGGAGTGGACAGTGGGAGGGACAGTGGACAGTGGGAGGGACAGTGGACAGAGGGAGGGGACAGTGGACAGTGGGAGGGACAGAGGGAGTGGACAGTGGGAGGGACAGAGGGAGTGGACAGTGGGAGGGACAGTGGACAGTGGGAGGGACAGTGGACAGAGGGAGTGGAAAGTGGGAGGGACAGAGGGAGACAGTGGGAGGGACAGTGGACAGAGGGAGTGGACAGTGGGAGGGACAGAGGGAGTGGACAGTGGGAGGGACAGAGGGAGTGGACAGTGGGAGGGACAGTGGACAGAGGGAGTGGACAGTGGGAGGGACAGAGGGAGTGGACAGTGGGATCCCTCCCACTGTCCACTCTGTCTGTTCAGTGGACAGTGGGAGGGACAGTGGACAGAGGGAGGGACAGTGGACAGTGGGAGGGACAGTAGGAGGGACAGAGGGAGAAGCTCCAGAAGCGTCCGTGCTGTGCTGGTCAGATGGATCTAGTCTCACTCAGAGGTCAGAGCTTTGTCCAGAGCCAAACAACAGCTGCAGCAACACAAAGCAACAGCTACACGCGCTAGCTACTGCTAGCTCCTGTTATCTCCTGCTAGCTTCTGTTAGCATCCGCTAGCATCTGTTAGCATCCACTAGCATCTGTTAGCATCCGCTAGCATCTGTTAGCATCTGTTAGCCTCCGTTAGCCCGGCCTCTTCAACAACATTCTCAGGCTCCGCCCTAAAACTACATTAAACTTATGTCATCATCATCATGTTGTTGTTGTTGTTGTTGTTGTTGTTGTTGTTGTTGTTGTTGTTGTTGTTGTTCTAAGAAGAAGAAATGATCTTATTCTAAACATAATAAAGTGATCAAACTTAAACCAGCGTCAAAACTATAAACAACAACAATGATGAAAATAAATGTGTAAAACCTTTTAGTGTGTCTAATGTCAGAATACTACAAATATAAATACTACAAATATAAATACTACAAATATAAATACTACACATAAATACTACAAATATAAATACTACACATAAATACTACAAATATAAATACTACAAATACAAATACTACACATAAATACTACAAATATAAATACTACACATAAATACTACAAATACTACAAATATAAATACTACACATAAATACTACAAATATAAATACTACACATAAATACTACAAATATAAATACTGCACATAAATACTACAAATATAAATACTACACATAAATACTACAAATATTACTACAAATATAAATACTACAAATATAAATACTACACATAAATACTACAAATATAAATACTACAAATATAAATACTACAAATATGAATACTACACATAACTACTACAAATATAAATACTACAAATATAAATACTACACATAAATACTACAAATATAAATACTACAAATATGAATACTACACATAAATACAACAAATATAAATACTACAAATATAAATACTACAAATATAAATACTACACATAAATACTACAAATATAAATACTACACATAAATACTACAAATATGAATACTACAAATATAAATACTACACATAAATACTACACATATAAATACTACAAATATAAATACTACACATAAATACTACAAATATAAATACTACACATAAATACTACAAATATAAATACTACACATAAATACTACAAATATAAATACTACACATAAATACTACAAATATGAATACTACAAATATAAATACTACACATAAATACTACAAATATAAATACTACACATAAATACTACAAATATGAATACTACAAATATAAATACTACAAATATAAATGCTACACATAAATACTACAAATATAAATACTACAAATATAAATACTACAAATATGAATACTACACATAAATACTACAAATATAAATACTACAAATATAAATACTACAAATATAAATACTACACATAAATACTACAAATATAAATACTACAAATATGAATACTACACATAAATACTACAAATATAAATACTACAAATATAAATACTACAAATATAAATACTACAAATATAAATACTACAAATATAAATACTACAAATATAAATACTACAAATATAAATACTACACATAAATACTACAAATATAAATACTACAAATATAAATACTACAAATATGAATACTACAAATATAAATACTACACATAAATATTACAAATATAAATACTACACATAAATACTACAAATATAAATACTACACATAAATACTAGAATAATAAATACTACACATAAATATTACAAATATAAATACTACAAATATAAATACTACAAATATAAATACTACAAATATAAATACTACACATAAATACTACAAATATAAATACTGCACATAAATACTACAAATATAAATACTACAAATATAAATACTACAGATATAAATACTACAAATACAAATACTACAAATATAAATAATACAAATATAAATACTACAAATATAAATACTACACATAAATACTACAAATATAAATACTACAAATATAAATACTACAGTTACATAAGATTTGACAGTCAAAAAGCAGCGTTTGGACTCAAGACTGAGCAGTTAAAGGTTTACGATCAAATTAACATGTTTTATGTTAACCGTTAGATTTAAATGCAACAAATCTGTCGGAATTTTAAAGTTAGAAACAAAAAAACAACAAAACAACAAATGCAATAAACTTTTCGAGACTTAACATTAAGTGAGTGAGAGCGACAAGAGGCAACGGCAAACCTGAGCTCCACCAGGGGGCGCCGCGTGGTATTACAATGAAGAGAAATAACAAACAAACAAACAAACAAACAAACATGACCGTAAAGACATAAAC
>NW_027316056.1:41161532-41181532 GCF_026437365.1 Eucyclogobius newberryi
ATTCTTTTTATTCCGTTAATCCACTTTTTCTAATCTGTGTTAGGCGTGAGGGCCACAAGCGCTCGCTCCTCCTCCTCCTCCTCATCCCTCCTCCTCTTCCTCCTCCTCCTCCTCCTCTTCCTCCTCCTCCTCCTCCTCCTCATCCCTCCTCCTCCTCCTCTTCCTCCTCCTCCTCCTCCTCCTCCTCCTCCTCTTCCTCCTCCTCCTCCTCTTCCTCCTCCTCCTCCTCCTCTTCCTCCTCCTCATCCCTCCTCCTCCTCCTCTTCCTCCTCCTCCTCCTCCTCTTCCTCCTCCTCCTCCTCCTCTTCCTCCTCCTCCTCCTCCTCTTCCTCCTCCTCCTCATCCCTCCTCCTCCTCCTCCTCTTCCTCCTCCTCCTCCTCCTCATCCCTCCTCCTCCTCCTCTTCCTCCTCCTCCTCCTCCTCTTCCTCCTCCTCATCCCTCCTCCTCCTCTTCCTCCTCCTCCTCCTCTTCCTCCTCCTCCTCCTCCTTCTCCTCCTCATCCCTCCTCCTCCTCATCCCTCCTCCTCTTCCTCCTCCTCCTCCTCCTCTTCCTCCTCCTCATCCCTCCTCCTCCTCTTCCTCCTCCTCCTCATCCCTCCTCCTCTTCCTCCTCCTCCTCTTCCTCCTCCTCATCCCTCCTCCTCCTCCTCCTCCTCTTCCTCCTCCTCCTCCTCCTTCTCCTCCTCATCCCTCCTCCTCCTCATCCCTCCTCCTCTTACTCCTCCTCCTCCTCCTCTTCCTCCTCCTCATCCCTCCTCCTCCTCTTCCTCCTCCTCCTCATCCCTCCTCCTCTTCCTCCTCCTCCTCTTCCTCCTCCTCATCCCTCCTCCTCCTCCTCTTCCTCCTCCTCCTCCTCCTCCTCCTCTTTCTCCTCCTCATCCCTCCTCCTCCTCCTCTTCCTCCTCCTCCTCCTCCTCTTCCTCCTCCTCATCCCTCCTCCTCCTCCTCTTCCTCCTCCTCCTCCTCCTCTTTCTCCTCCTCATCCCTCCTCCTCCTCCTCTTCCTCCTCCTCCTCCTCCTCTTCCTCCTCCTCATCCCTCCTCCTCCTCTTCCTCCTCCTCCTCCTCTTCCTCCTCCTCCTCCTCATCCCTCCTCCTCCTCCTCTTCCTCCTCCTCCTCCTCCTCCTCCTCGTCGTAGGACAATGTCACATTTTTACTGTTTAAAGGGCCAAAAACACAAAGTGGGCGGAGCTCACTCAAAGTGAATGAAAGTAGGAGGGAGCCACACCCTGAGGTAGGAGTTGACTTTTGAACATTGAACATTGACGAAAAGTCACAAAAATTTGCACATCTCAAAAAATCGTGCCTCTCTACATTTTGGCCATCTCTTTTTTCTAAAATAAAAAATGGCGCCTCTTCGCCCGAAATGTACCAAAAAAGCATTGAGAGATAGGAAATGGCAAAAAAAAATCCTTCTATCCAGTATAGAATTACAAAATTGTGCGCAGAGGTAGATGGTGACGAGAGAAGTAAAAAATATTGTGCGGCGATGCAGTCCGCCCAACCACATGTCGGCCATATTGGATTAAAATTTGCTAAGCATGACTCGGGAGGTTTTCCAAGCGTCGTACTTTTACAAACTCCTCCCCCTCAGGGCGTTGGCCCTAAAAAGCTGAAATTTGAGGAAAATGGTGCTGAGGAGTGGGACATCAAAAGTTATTTAAATATCTTTGACCCTCTCACGGTCTCGTGCGGCGAAGCCACAAACTGTGGCTAGAATTTAGGAAATTTCTCAAATTTAACATTTCTGCCGTTTGCGCAGATAAAGTCCGAATTGCGTCAAATTTGAATCAGTTGTTAAACTCTTTGTCCTAAACCTATTGTATGTGAAATAAATAAATTTGGCGCGATAGCGCCCCCTACAGAGTGACATGAAACAAAGTCATGACCTTTGTAACCTCTGACTGAGATGTTTATCCAGGATTATAAAGCAGAACTTTCAAGAGGAATAAGTTCTAAATTATATCAATGTGTTTATAATCTGGACAAATACTAAATATATTAAATCAAATGTGAAAAAAAGAGAAGCTCATCTTGTTTTGACAGATGAAGTGTGGGAGGAGCCAAAGTCACATGTTCTTCTGGTGAAATATGTCTGGTTTCTTGGGCTGGGACCATGTTCCCTCTGAGCTGCGCTCCTGGCGCATCGTGCGCTCCTGGCGCATCGTGCGCTCCTGGCACATCGTGCGCGCACAAGAAAATCTATGGAGCGCAGAAAATAAAATTTACCACAAACGGCCACCGGGGGCAATCTAACAGGAAGCGCAAACATTTGACAACCTGAGGTTATAGCAAAGGTGTCATCGCGATTCTGGAGCCTAGACACTAGATTTCCTGTCGGGCGTAAAACCGTCTGTTGACCCATGGGTCAGAGACACGGCTCAGGGTGAAGGACGTCCTCAAACCGAAACCCCAAACCCGACACGTGTTAAGGCTTTTCCGTCTTTTTCCGAAATAGTCTTAAAGTGGCACATTTGGAGCAGTTGAAGCATAAAGTCGAAGCAAGAACGAAGCATCAATAAATAATTTTTTGTATTTTTTATTTTAAGCGGCCAAAATGCTTGTAATAAAAGTAAACTAATGAAAATTGCTGCTGTAATGCACACGGGCTGGGACACGTGACACGCCTGCACACGGGCTGGGACACGTGACACGCCTGCACACGGGCTGGGACACGTGACACGCCTGCACACGGGCTGGGACACGTGACACGCCTGCACACGGGCTGGGACACGCCTGCACACGGGCTGGGACACGCCTGCACAGGGGCTGGGAGACGTGACACGCCTGCACACGGGCTGGGACGCACGGGCTGGGACACATGGGCTGGGACACACGGGCTGGGACACACGGGCTGGGACACACGGGCTGGGACACACAGGCTGAGACGCGCCTGCACAGGGGCTGGGACACGTGACACGCCTGCACACGGGCTGGGACACGTGACACGCCTGCACACGGGCTGGGACACGCCTGCACACGGGCTGGGACACGTGACACGCCTGCACACGGGCTGGGACACGCCTGCACACGGGCTGGGACACGCCTGCACACGGGCTGGGACACGCCTGCACACGGGCTGGGACACGTGACACGCCTGCACACGGGCTGGGACACGTGACACGCCTGCAGACGGGCTGGGACACGCCTGCAGACGGGCTGGGACACGTGACACGCCTGCAGACGGGCTGGGACACGCCTGCACACGGGCTGGGACACGTGACACGCCTGCACACGGGCTGGGACACGCCTGCACACGGGCTGGGACACGCCTGCACACGGGCTGGGACACGTGACACGCCTGCACACGGGCTGGGACACGTGACACGCCTGCACACGGGCTGGGACACGCCTGCACACGGGCTGGGACACGCCTGCACACGGGCTGGGACACGCCTGCACACGGGCTGGGACACGCCTGCACACGGGCTGGGACACGCCTGCACACGGGCTGGGACACGTGACACGCCTGCACACGGGCTGGGACACGCCTGCACACGGGCTGGGACACGCCTGCACACGGGCTGGGACACGCCTGCACACGGGCTGGGACACGCCTGCACACGGGCTGGGACACGCCTGCACACGGGCTGGGACACGCCTGCACACGGGCTGGGACTTCTCACGGCTGATGGAAAACGCTTGTTTTATTTAGTCAGAATCACGTCATTGGGTTTTGAAAATGAAATATAGATGTATTTGGTGCGTCAGTCTGAGCGCTGCAGTGTCAGAGGTACTGCATTTACTAGTATTAGTACTTGTACAGTGTAATACTTTTACTGTGAGTAAACCAAAGCCACAAAAGCTTTATGTTGACAATCTTAGTTTTTTAAAATGTATATTTCATTTTAAAAACCTCATGATTTAACTCATGGACAATCGTCTTTGTTACAAAGTCGAGCGATTGTAAATGTTACGAAGGCCCAAAAGTACAAATCAAATCAAAAACTCTCCCGTTGTTGGGAAAACACACATTCCACAAATGTCCAGACTTCATCCTCACGTTCTCTTTTCACAACGAACAAGCAAAATGTTCTATTTTTAAAGAATAAAATGCTCTGTTCAGGTGTTTCATCTGGACTCGATACGTCTCGACCAAGAGTCATTCTCAATCTGTTGATCAAGACCGGGAACTCAGATATTTATCCTACTCTGAGTAAGCCCCGCCCACAGGGCGGGACCTCCTGATAAAAGGTTTTTGGTTTCACCAGAAACTAAACCTCTTTGTTTCCTCTCAGTCCTTTAATGGACCATCAGCCTCATATTGTCCCTGGCTCACTCCCTCTCTGTTCCCTGTGAAACTGATGACATCAGGATGTTGTGGGCGTCGACCTCTGCAGGGATTCAAGATTCCATTATAAACAACAGGAAGGTTGAATCTTAAACCCTCATTTCTATTTGATGGTGCATGTTTCTTGAACACAGATGTCCTTTGTTCACTCTCAGCCTCTTATCGTCTTCTATTGTCTCTGGAACTCTTTCTCTTCATCTTTTGTCCTGCTCAGAATCTTCTCTGTCTTTGATCCAGTGTTTGTGTCTTTAAGATGAAGCTGCACGACGCTCTGTGGTCCCGAACTCTAGTGTCTGACGTGTGAGAGAGCCTCTGGTGCAGTGGCTCTTTAGTCTCACTATGTGGCTCTTTAGTCTCACTATGTGGCTCTTTAGTCTCATTATGTGGCTCTTTAGTCTCACTATGTGGCTCTTTAGTCTCACTATGTGGCTCTTTAGTCTCACTATGTGGCTCTTTAGTCTCTCTAGTCTCACTATGTGGCTCTTTAGTCTCACTATGTGGCTCTTTAGTCTCTCTAGTCTCACTATGTGGCTCTTTAGTCTCACTATGTGGCTCTCTTTAGTCTCACTATGTGGCTCTTTAGTCTCACTATGTGGCTCTTTAGTCTCTCTATGTGGCTCTTTAGTCTCTCTAGTCTCACTATGTGGCTCTCTTTAGTCTCACTATGTGGCTCTTTAGTCTCACTATGTGGCTCTTTAGTCTCACTATGTGGCTCTTTAGTCTCACTATGTGGCTCTCTTTAGTCTCACTATGTGGCTCTCTTTAGTCTCACTATGTGGCTCTTTAGTCTCATTATGTGGCTCTTTAGTCTCTCTATGTGGCTCTTTAGTCTCACTATGTGGCTCTTTAGTCTCACTATGTGGCTCTTTAGTCTCTCTATGTGGCTCTTTAGTCTCACTATGTGGCTCTCTTTAGTCTCACTATGTGGCTCTTTAGTCTCACTATGTGGCTCTTTAGTCTCACTATGTGGCTCTTTAGTCTCAATATGTGGCTTTTTAGTCTCATTATGTGGCTCTTTAGTCTCACTATGTGGCTCTTTAGTCTCACTATGTGGCTCTTTAGTCTCATTATGTGGCTCTTTAGTCTCACTATGTGGCTCTTTAGTCTCACTATGTGGCTCTTTAGTCTCACTATGTGGCTCTTTAGTCTCACTATGTGGCTCTTTAGTCTCACTATGTGGCTCTTTAGTCTCACTATGTGGCTCTCTTTAGTCTCACTATGTGGCTCTTTAGTCTCACTATGTGGCTCTTTAGTCTCACTATGTGGCTCTCTTTAGTCTCACTATGTGGCTCTTTAGTCTCACTATGTGGCTCTTTAGTCTCACTATGTGGCTCTCTTTAGTCTCACTATGTGGCTCTCTTTAGTCTCACTATGTGGCTCTTTAGTCTCACTATGTGGCTCTTTAGTCTCACTATGTGGCTCTTTAGTCTCACTATGTGGCTCTCTTTAGTCTCACTATGTGGCTCTTTAGTCTCACTATGTGGCTCTTTAGTCTCACTATGTGGCTCTTTAGTCTCACTATGTGGCTCTCTTTAGTCTCACTATGTGGCTCTTTAGTCTCACTATGTGGCTCTTTAGTCTCACTATGTGGCTCTCTTTAGTCTCACTATGTGGCTCTCTTTAGTCTCACTATGTGGCTCTTTAGTCTCACTATGTGGCTCTCTTTAGTCTCACTATGTGGCTCTTTAGTCTCACTATGTGGCTCTTTAGTCTCACTATGTGGCTCTCTTTAGTCTCACTATGTGGCTCTTTAGTCTCACTATGTGGCTCTCTTTAGTCTCACTATGTGGCTCTTTAGTCTCACTATGTGGCTCTTTAGTCTCACTATGTGGCTCTCTTTAGTCTCACTATGTGGCTCTTTAGTCTCACTATGTGGCTCTCTTTAGTCTCACTATGTGGCTCTCTTTAGTCTCACTATGTGGCTCTTTAGTCTCACTATGTGGCTCTTTAGTCTCACTATGTGGCTCTCTTTAGTCTCACTATGTGGCTCTTTAGTCTCACTATGTGGCTCTCACTATGTGGCTCTTTAGTCTCACTATGTGGCTCTCTTTAGTCTCACTATGTGGGACATAACCACACGGGACACGAGGCTCATGGGAGTTTTGTCTCGTGAACATCTTTGGACAAACTGGAAAGTAGAAAAGTGTTTATTGGAGGTGGATTTGGTGCTGAAACTGGTGCAAAGAGCCGACGATACAGACCAGGTCTAAACCAGGTCTAAACCAGGTCCAAACCAGGTCCAAACCAGGTCTAAACCAGGTCCAAACCAGGTCTAAACCAGGTCCAAACCAAGTCTAAACCAGGTCCAAACCAGGTCCAAACCAGGTCTAAACCAGGTCCAAACCAGGTCTAAACCAGGTCCAAACCAAGTCTAAACCAGGTCCAAACCAGGTCCAAACCAGGTCCGAACCAGGTCCAAACCAGGTCCAAACCAGGTCCAAACCAGGTCTAAACCAGGACTAAACCAGGTCTAAACCAGGTCCAAACCAGGTCCAAACCAGGTCTAAACCAGGTCCAAACCAGGTCTAAACCAGGTCCAAACCAAGTCTAAACCAGGTCCAAACCAGGTCCGAACCAGGTCCGAACCAGGTCCAAACCAGGTCCAAACCAGGTCCAAACCAGGTCCAAACCAGGTCCAAACCAGGTCTAAACCAGGACTAAACCAGGTCTAAACCAGGTCCAAACCAGGTCCAAACCAGGTCTAAACCAGGACTAAACCAGGTCTAAACCAGGTCCGAACCAGGACTAAACCAGGTCTAAACCAGGTCCAAACCAGGTCCAAACCAGGTCTAAACCAGGTCCAAACCAGGTCTAAACCAGGTCTAAACCAGGACTAAACCAGGTCCAAACCAGGTCTAAACCAGGTCCAAACCAAGTCTAAACCAGGTCCAAACCAGGTCCAAACCAGGTCCGAACCAGGTCCAAACCAGGTCCAAACCAGGTCCAAACCAGGTCTAAACCAGGTCCAAACCAGGACTGAACCAGGTCTAAACCAGGTCCAAACCAGGTCCAAACCAGGTCTAAACCAGGTCCAAACCAGGTCTAAACCAGGTCTAAACCAGGTCTAAACCAGGTCTAAACCAGGTCCAAACCAGGTCCAAACCAGGTCTAAACCAGGTCTAAACCAGGTCTAAACCAGGTCTAAACCAGGTCCAAACCAGGTCTAAACCAGGTCTAAACCAGGTCCAAACCAGGTCTAAACCAAGTCCAAACCAGGTCTAAACCAGGTCTAAACCAGGTCCAAACCAAGTCTAAACCAGGTCCAAACCAGGTCCAAACCAGGTCCAAACCAGGTCCAAACCAGGTCTAAACCAGGTCCAAACCAGGTCTAAACCAGGTCCAAACCAGGTCTAAACCAGGTCTAAACCAGGTCTAAACCAGGTCTAAACCAGGTCTAAACCAGGTCTAAACCAGGTCCAAACCAGGTCCAAACCAGGTCTAAACCAGGTCTAAACCAGGTCTAAACCAGGTCCAAACCAGGTCTAAACCAGGTCCAAACCAGGTCTAAACCAGGTCTAAACCAGGTCCAAACCAGGTCCAAACCAGGTCTAAACCAGGTCCAAACCAGGTCTAAACCAAGTCCAAACCAGGTCTAAACCAGGACTAAACCAGGTCCAAACCAGGTCTAAACCAGGTCTAAACCAGGTCTAAACCAGGTCTAAACCAGGTCCAAACCAGGTCTAAACCAGGTCTAAACCAGGTCCAAACCAGGACTAAACCAGGTCCAAACCAGGTCTAAACCAGGTCCAAACCAGGTCTAAACCAGGTCTAAACCAAGTCTAAACCAGGTCTAAACCAGGACTAAACCAGGTCCAAACCAGGTCCAAACCAGGTCTAAACCAGGTCCAAACCAGGTATAAACCAGGTCCAAACCAGGTCCAAACCAGGTCTAAACCAGGTCTAAACCAGGTCCAAACCAGGTCCAAACCAGGTCTAAACCAGGTCCAAACCAGGTCTAAACCAGGTCCAAACCAGGTCTAAACCAGGTCTAAACCAGGTCCAAACCAGGTATAAACCAGGTCTAAACCAGGTCCAAACCAGGTCTAAACCAGGTCTAAACCTGGACTATCTTATTATCAGATACAAACACATTAGACTTATAAACGTTTGTGTTTTCAGGGTTCTTTTTTAGTCTGGAGTCAACAAGGGACCAAACCAGGTCTAACCAGGTCTAAACCAGGTCTAAACCAGGTCTAAACCAGGTCTAAACCAGGTCTAAACCAGGTCTAAACCAGGTCTAAACCAGGTCTGGTTCATGCAGGACCGGACTCTCTGGGACTGTAAGTTCATGCAACATTATTTTGGACAAAGACGAACGACATTTAAATAGACAAAAAGTGCTTCAGGGGGAAACCCAGTCCCCAAACCAGGTCTAAACCAGGACTAAACCAGGTCTTAACCAGGACCAAACCAGGACTAAACCAGGACTAAACCAGGTCTTAACCAGGACCAAACCAGGACTAAACCAGGACTAAACCAGGTCTAAACCAGGACCAAACCAGGTCTTAACCAGGACTAAACCAGGCCTAAACCAGGACTAAACCAGGTCTTAACCAGGACTAAACCAGGACTAAACCAGGTCTTAATCAGGACTAAACCAGGTCTAAACCAGGACTAAACCAGGTCTAAACCAGGACCAAACCAGGTCTTAACCAGGACTAAACCAGGTCTAAACCAGGACTAAACCAGGTCTTAACCAGGACTAAACCAGGTCTTAACCAGGTCTTAACCAGGACTAAACCAGGTCTAAACCAGGACTAAACCAGGTCTTAACCAGGTCTAAACCAGGTCTAAACCAGGACTAAACCAGGTCTAAACCAGGACTAAACCAGGTCTAAACCAGGTCTTAACCAGGACTAAACCAGGTCTAAACCAGGACTAAACCAGGTCTTAACCAGGACTAAACCAGGTCTAAACCAGGTCCAAACCAGGACCAAACCAGGTCTAAACCGGGTCTAAACTAGGATTCTTTTCACTTACCGTATTTTCCGGACTATAAGTGGCACCTTTTTACATAGTTTTGGCCGATGTGCGACTTAAATGTGATATTATTCGTTATTTTCACACTGACAGCCACAAGAGGGCGCTCTCGGCTCTAAGCGACGCAGAAGAAGAATCTGCACTTCCTCTTCCTCTGGAGTTTGTAGAGTTTACGTCATGTAGCTGGAGGTGTTAGCGTTAGCATACGTCATGTAGCTGAAGGTGTTAGCGTTAGCATGCGTCATGTAGCTGAAGGTGTTAGCATTAGCATGCGTCATGTAGCTGAAGGTGTTAGCATTAGCATGCGTCATGTAGCTGAAGGTGTTAGCATTAGCATGCGTCATGTAGCTGAAGGTGTTAGCATTAGCATTCGTCATGTAGCTGAAGGTGTTAGCATTAGCATGCGTCATGTAGCTGAAGGTGTTAGCATTAGCATGCGTCATGTAGCTGAAGGTGTTAGCATTAGCATGCGTCATGTAGCTGAAGGTGTTAGCATTAGCATTCGTCATGTAGCTGAAGGTGTTAGCATTAGCATGCGTCATGTAGCTGAAGGTGTTAGCATTAGCATGCGTCATGTAGCGGAAGGTGTTAGCATTAGCATGCGTCATGTAGCTGAAGGTGTTAGCATTAGCATACGTACATCTATTCATCTATTGTCTTGTGCGACTTATACTCCGGAACATATGGTACGTCTTTCTGTAGCATGATGTCCGTCCTGAGCCCTGAATGTCCTGGATTCGTCCTGGATTCGTCCTGGATTCGTCCTGGATTCGTCCTGGATTCGTCCAGACTCCGGCTCTGAACTGCGGTTGCCCGTGGCGACTGGGCTCCGTTATCACGCGTGGCAATAATTGCATATATCAAACACATTTTCAGTATTGGACACGACACGAAACACAGTAGGTGGAAAGCGGCCCCGCGTCTCCGTCTTCACAGTGGGACGAGGGACGTTCAGAGTCCCGGGGCCGTCATGGCGTCGCTTCCTCCGTCACAGTGTTCGGCGTCTGTAAAGCACCGCTCTGTCACTTTGCCGTTAAACGAAGGTATAAAACATGAAAGGTTTGCCAAAACGCTTTCGATCGGGACGTTTCAGCTCGTGCCCAAGCGCCCGATCCGCAGTCGAGACCTTTGAGACCGCCACAAAAGCAACGTGCGCTTTACGTCAGAGAAAGGCCGAACACGGGATATCGGGCGTGGACTGGACAGCAGGGGGCGCTGTGCGGAGAGAAAGTGACCGAGTTATGCTTCAAGACGATATCGGAACCTTCCACGTTATTGCCAAATGTACGTCCGACGATGGGACGGGACAAGACCGTGTCACGGCCCAAGACAAACTCTTCTTTCTACGTCCAGTTCTTGGATCCAAGCGGAGATGCTCCACCCTTGAGTTTGTCCTGACTGGAGGTTCTGTTAAGGCTGGAGATGTTGAAGACGCTCACATTCATCGACCTTCTGACTCGCCCACAGCCTTCTTCACCTTCATCCTGTGCAATTTATGGAAGACTCACACTCTCATTTTGCGGAAGACTTTTTGAATCCAACATGTGATCGACGTTTGGCCTCGATGTGCCACCGTTTCCTCTGGAAGACCGTTCGTTTGGAGTGACGGATGTGGGCGATTCGGCCGCGCGATGGGTTTGATTTAAAGATTCTGTTTAATGCTCCGATCGACTGCAAACGTAACTGAATGTTGTTGTGAGTGATTTGTGTGAATGTTCTTCTTGAACCTGGAGCATGTTCTTCTGCTTGAACCTGGAGAATGTTCTTCTGCTTGAACCTGGGGCATGTTCTTCTGCTTGAACCTGGGGCATGTTCTTCTTCTTGAACCTGGAGCATGTTCTTCTGCTTGAACCTGGGGCATGTTCTGCTGCTTGAACCTGGAGCATGTTCTGCTGCTTGAACCTGGAGCATGTTCTTCTTCTTGAACCTGGGGCATGTTCTTCTGCTTGAACCTGGAGCATGTTCTGCTGCTTGAACCTGGAGCATGTTCTTCTGCTTGAACCTGGGGCATGTTCTGCTGCTTGAACCTGGAGCATGTTCTGCTGCTTGAACCTGGAGCATGTTCTGCTGCTTGAACCTGGGGCATGTTCTTCTTCTTGAACCTGGAGCATGTTCTTCTGCTTGAACCTGGGGCATGTTCTGCTGCTTGAACCTGGAGCATGTTCTGCTGCTTGAACCTGGAGCATGTTCTGCTGCTTGAACCTGGAGCATGTTCTTCTGCTTGAACCTGGGGCATGTTCTGCTGCTTGAACCTGGGGCATGTTCTTCTGCTTGAACCTGGAGCATGTTCTTCTGCTTGAACCTGGGGCATGTTCTTCTGCTTGAACCTGGGGCATGTTCTTCTGCTTGAACCTGGAGCATGTTCTGCTGCTTGAACCTGGAGCATGTTCTTCTTCTTGAACCTGGAGCATGTTCTGCTGCTTGAACCTGGAGCATGTTCTGCTGCTTGAACCTGGAGCATGTTCTTCTTCTTGAACCTGGGGCATGTTCTTCTGCTTGAACCTGGAGCATGTTCTGCTGCTTGAACCTGGAGCATGTTCTTCTTCTTGAACCTGGAGCATGTTCTGCTGCTTGAACCTGGAGCATGTTCTGCTGCTTGAACCTGGAGCATGTTCTTCTTCTTGAACCTGGGGCATGTTCTTCTGCTTGAACCTGGGGCATGTTCTTCTGCTTGAACCTGGGGCATGTTCTGCTGCTTGAACCTGGGGCATGTTCTTCTTCTTGAACCTGGGGCATGTTCTTCTGCTTGAACCTGGGGCATGTTCTTCTTCTTGAACCTGGAGCATGTTCTGCTGCTTGAACCTGGAGCATGTTCTTCTGCTTGAACCTGGAGCATGTTCTTCTTCTTGAACCTGGGGCATGTTCTTCTGCTTGAACCTGGGGCATGTTCTTCTTCTTGAACCTGGGGCATGTTCTGCTGCTTGAACCTGGGGCATGGCTGTTCATCACCTATGGGGCTGTCAAGTGTGACGTCATCAGAACCTACGGATGAAGTGAAGACGTCTCAGGGAACGATCACGAAATGAGATCTGATCGCTTGTTTTCAAGGACAATCTTGTGACTTTTCTGAGCCTTTAACCCTGTTTCCTCATCACAAACTCACCTGGAGGAGCATTTGTCTCCAGAGAACGTCACAGATCGAGAAAACGTCAAATCGAGAAAAACGTTCCAGATCGAGAAACGTCACAGATCGAGAAAACGTTCCAGATCAAGAAATGTTCCAGATCGAGAAAACGTCACAGATCAAGAAATGTTCCAGATCAAGAAATGTTCCAGATCAAGAAATGTTCCAGATCGAGAAAACGTCACAATTGAGAAAACGTTTCAGATCAAGGACTTTCGAACCAGGATCTCGAGTGAATGAAGCTGAACGTGCTCCAGAGTTTGTGATGAGGATCAGAGGTTATGACAGAGGAAAAGTACACACAGAATATACTGCATCTCCTGTAGTACATTTTACAGAATATACTGCATCTCCTGTAGTACATTTTACAGAATATACTGCATCTCCTGTAGTACATTTTACAGAATATACTGCATCTCCTGTAGTACATTTTACAGAATATACTGCATCTCCTGTAGTACATTTTACAGAATATACTGCATCTTCTGTAGTACATTTTACAGAATATACTGCATCTTCTGTAGTACATTTTACAGAATATACTGCATCTCCTGTAGTACATTTTACAGAATATAGTGCATCTCCTGTAGTACATTTTACAGAATATACTGCATCTTCTGTAGTACATTTTACAGAATATACTGCATCTTCTGTAGTACATTTTACAGAATATACTGCATCTTCTGTAGTACATTTTACAGAATATAGTGCATCTCCTGTAGTACATTTTACAGAATATACTGCATCTCCTGTAGTACATTTTACAGAATATACTGCATCTCCTGTAGTACATTTTACAGAATATACTGCATCTTCTGTAGTACATTTTACAGAATATACTGCATCTTCTGTAGTACATTTTACAGAATATACTGCATCTTCTGTAGTACATTTTACAGAATATAGTGCATCTCCTGTAGTACATTTTACAGAATATACTGCATCTCCTGTAGTACATTTTACAGAATATACTGCATCTCCTGTAGTACATTTTACAGAATATACTGCATCTCCTGTAGTACATTTCTGACCCAACACTTCAGGACGGGACACGATTTCACCTGCAATGAGGTGTTCAGTCCCGACCAATCAAACTTGTCCATTTGCAGCGTCACATTGAAGCGGACGAGCCCATTGGCCGAGCTCGTGGTCATTAGGTGGAGACTTCGTACAGACGAAGTGCAAGTGGAAGAAGCTCCGACGTGCAAAGAAACTGGTAACAAAAGAAGGCAAGTGCTCACTTCCTGGATCATGAAACAATTCTGCCGCTTCACGTCGACGGGAAAAGAATCCAAAAATGTGCAAATGATCTGAAACTCAAAGCACAGAAGTATTTGGCCGAGTGTCATAAGTGCAAAACGTCTCCCTCCGAGTCCAAACTGAACCCGCTCTAGGCGAAACTGTCCGAATCCGGAGACGGCGGTCGCGAGATCTCGAAGAAGGACCCGGACGACTTCCTGGACTTGAGCAGACGCAGCATTTCCCCGAGTTGTCCCTCCAGCGCGCCCATGCGCCGCTCCAGCGCCTGGATGTCCTCCCGTATCTCGCGCTTGAGCTCGGTGAACGCCGTGTGAACCGCCCGCTGCTCGGACGCCGCGGCGCTCAGGCCCTTCTTCTCCTCCGCCGCCGCCACCGGGCTTCGCTCCTGCGGCGTCCGAGGCTCGCACACTCTGTCCAGCCGCAGGTCGCTCTTGGTGATGCCGCTGTCGCACGAGTCCGTCTTCTTCAGCGACACCTCGTCCTGGGATTTGGTCCGGTCCGGCAGCGTTTCCATGGACTCGGCTTTGGACACGCTGCCCCACGACTCCGCCTTCACCACCGACTCCCTGAACCGACCCCACCCTTTCGCCTTGGGAGGCTCCGCCGTCTTGCACGCCACTCCGTTTTGCGCGGCGCGACCGGCGTTCCTCGCCGCCGCGCCGGACGAGGCCTCGGGCGGCTTGGCCGGGTGTTCGGCCACCGTGACGAGGCTGGTGGAGGCGAGGATCTCGGGGCGCGGGGCCTCGCAGTGGATGATGCCGCGCTCGATGTCGCAGAGCTGGCCCGAGATTCCCCGCTCGACGGCGAGACGGGCCTCGCGCTGCTGCCGGAAGCGCTGGAAGAGGCGCCGCACGGGGTGGTCCGGGGGGAGGTTCAGTGGCGCCTCGTTCTTCCTCTTCATCATCTCCTCCTCCTCGCGCTTCACGTCCAGGATCTTACGGAAGACGATCTGGAAAAGAAAAGGGAAGATGCTGCTCTTAAAAGGACTCGTAATCTGCATTGTTTAGACCGTTATCGGCCTTTAAACTCGCTCTGGGGCCTTTACTAGAGCTGGGTTTCGATTCAAATTTCAAGAATCGATTCGATTCTGATTTTTACGTTTCAAAATCGATTTTTTTCAGATTTTCTCAGATTCCATCCGATTTGCTCCGATTTCGATCCAATTTCGATTCGATCCGGGGGTTAAAGTTATTAAAAATGAAATGTATTTGAAGCGTTTCCTTCACTTCATGACTGTGTAGAGAAGCAACATATTCAAACTACTATTATATCAATATGAAACAGAGTATTGGTAGTTACTGATGAAAAGGTTAAGGGTCAATCTACCTTCAAGAAAGATCATCCAGGAGTCCTGAATTATCTTTCTTGAAGGTAGATTGAAGTTCACTGAGGGAAATGTAGAAAAGAATTTTAATTTAAAAAAAAAAAATTATAAAAAAAAATAAAAAATCGATCTTTGGACGTACGAATTGATAATCGGTCAAAATCGGAAAATCGATTATTTCAACCCAGCTCTAGCCTTTACTGTGGCATCTCAGTAGGAACCTAGCTTGCCCTGACGTTATTAGAGACATTTGACACCTTTGCAGCAGGAGGAAGACGGCTCGGTGACATTGGAAGGACTCGATGAGGACGGATCTTCTTGACACACTTTGGACCAAACAGGACTTGAACGTCGCCAAGACGAGTTTTATTTCATTGGATGTTTTCTCGCTCTGTGTCGAGTTCCATGTTCAGTGTTTTGTGTGTTTAGCGTTTAAATAAAGATTTGTTCAACTAGTTGTTTGTGACGCTCAGAGACGACGCGCTCGTGAACAGGATCCATTAAAGCCGCACTGCGTGGCTTTTCTGTGGGTCGCTCCACTTGCTCTGCTCGCTCGGCCTTGTGGGTTCAGCCGCTCGTCTCCACGGAGATGGATGATGCCGTACTGTGGGATATGTTCCAAAGCAATCACATCCCCATGGAGACGGAAAGGACCCGCCCCCACCAGAGAAGTGACACGGTGCAGCTTTAAACATGTACGCTTCACCTTCAGGTCGTTTTTATGGAAATGTTTGAACTTATTTTGTCTAAATCAAAAGTGGTTCAATTTTTTTTTTGCGGCCAACACCATTAGTTATTTTGTATTATTATTATTTTTTCTAATTTAAAAACAAAACAAAAATTATGGATGAACAAAAAAACAAAAACAGGAAAGTGAACAACAGATACAAATCAAAATACATCTAACAAAACAATAGATACTAAACCCGGTCAAACTGAATCCAAATGTGATTTTTTTTTTTTTTTTTGTAATTTTTTTTTTTTTAGCAATTTTATTTTCTTTTTTGCTATTTTTTTTTTTTTTGCTATTTTTTTTCAAATATTTATTTCTTTACAAATACAAAACAGTAACAAAAGTAGAACAACAAGAAAAGAAAAAAACCTGCAAAAGATGAACGCAAAAGTCAGTAAATGAAGTGAATACGTTTAAATAACCGTCTCTTTCCGCACAGACGTTACGTCGACCGCTTCTTCACGTGTGATTTACTCTTTTCTGTCAGATTAAACTGCCTCTAAATCCAAAAACACACGTCATGTCCAAACACGCAGCGTCTGACTGTTTATTCTTCCTGAGGTCACTTACAATAAACACATTTAAATATAGAAACAGTTAACAACCCTCACATTTCATGCTCGACTCAAAAAACTAAACGAGAGCAAACGCCGACCTGAACAATAATGACACAAACAGCGTTTAACTGACACGAGGATTGTTCTTTATTTGCATTTGCTAGTGAGAATCTTGCCTTTATTTTTCAATTTTTTTTAAAACACTTTACAAAAAAAAACAACCCATGTAACAGAGCAAGACCAGAGAGAATGTAGAGAATAAAATAAAGATTAAAAGATAAAAAAAAAGACGTCCAAATGAAACTAAGGCATATTATGTCCAATATAATCCAAATGTATTTTTTCCCATATGTCAATGATAGAAACTGGTTCTTTTGCCTTGTAGTTTTGTTCGTGTTCCGCGTCTGCTTTGCCTTAAAAGTGAAGTACCAGATGCTTTTGACTCTGAAGTACATTTTAGATTTTACATCTACTTCTGACTTCTACTCGGACTAATTCAAACTGATTCGGACCCATTCGGACCCATTCGGACTCATTCGGACCCATTCGGACTCATTCGGACCCATTCGGACCCATTCGGACTCATTCGGACCCATTCGGACTCATTCGGACCCATTCGGACTCATTCGGACCCATTCGGAATCATTCGGACCCATTCGGACTCATTCGGACCCATTCGGACTCATTCAGACTGATTGGGGGCTTCAAACTGCGATGAATTAATGAGAATAAAACAGAAAACGCAGCTCTTAAAGTGAGTGTAAGTGATTTTTGTGATAACGGTTCTCTCGTCTCATAAATAAAGGAATAACGATCAGAAGGGAATAAAAGAACAGTCAAAAAAACATCTGTAGTTGTGAAAAATGAGCCTAAGCCTTTTTTTGACTCCCTCTTTTTATTAGTTATACTGCGAGTTCTTTTATTCTCCACTGGAAATGTCTTCCAAAAGCACCAAAAACACCAGTTTGTCTTTTTCTGCTCCAGAATCGCTCACCGTTTGTTGCTTTCGTTCCCTGTTGCAAACAAAAAAAGTTTCAATCTCACCACACTAAAAATCGAAACCAAATCTCACCTTATACGGGATAAAACGCAGCAAATACAGTTCATGCCACTACGTTTGGTGACTGTTTTCATTTCTTTTCTTTTTTTAGAAGTAGGCTCAGGAAACTCTAAACTATTTGATAACCCAGGACGGCGAGCACACCAGAGGACGGCGAGCACACCAGAGGACGGCGAGCACACCAGAGGACGGCGAGCACACCAGAGGACGGCGAGCACACCAGAGGATGGCGAGCACACCAGAGGACGGCGAGCGCACCAGAGGACGGCGAGCACACCACCAGCACAGGGAAGAAGGATTTTACCTGTAAGTAACTCAAAACCAATGCTCTAATTAGACCACGTAACGTAGTAATGCAGGTATGTAGTATTCTGTGACTAAATACATTTTCACAGTATTTTTCCCATCTCTGATTCTACTACAAACTGCACTGATTTGAGACTTTAACCGTTCAAGTTCTGCTCGTTTCAAAACACAAAAGTCTTCACTTCTTTTGTGCTCATACCAGTGGAAATCCCAATAAGGAGATCAAAAGGGACCGAGGCTTGATCAAAAGTAAGCGTCAAACCCTTCAAACCTCTCGTCCGTTACACGCTCCGTCTTTTCCCTCCGAATGTTGTGACTATAAAAAGCCTCGTGAATTATAAATGTGCGTTCCATCCCGGGGCAAAGCTGTCTTCACGTCATCACTTTTTTAACGGAGCCCCGCGGCGCTCGCCCCGTCGGGTTTCCCCTCGTCCGAGAACCAGACTCACGCAATCAGAGACACGTCAGAATTACACAACCAGCAGGAAGGCGAGCACATCGAGACGGCGAGCACACCAGAGGATGGCAAACACACCACAGGACGGCGAGAACACCAGAGGACGGCGAGCACACCAAAGGACGGCGAACACACCACAGGACGGCGAGCGCACCAGAGGACGGCGAACGCATCACAGGACGGCGAGCGCACCAGAGGACGGCGAGAGAACCAGAGGACGGCGAGAACACCACAGGACGGCGAACACAGCACAGGACGGCAAGCAAACCAGAGGATGGCGAACACACCACCAGCACAGGGGAGAAGGATTTCAACTATAAGGGCATTTTAATATCTGTTTTATAACTGTATTGACTATAATAAAGACTTTTGCGTGTGACTGATTCTCGTGTTTTTCTAGTTACAACTTAGTTTGGTGGGATCGATGTAACGCTCCATCATTTCCTCCACCTGATGCCTCCACACTCGCCAAATGTTCCCTTATTTGAGGCATCAAATCTTAAAGCACAATCTCAAATCTTTGTCCACTCCTTCTTTCAAGGGGTCCGAGTTCATTAATATAGTTACAAGAAAGAGCCTTAGCTCCTGGGACTTCAATTCACACAATTTGAGATTAGGGTCGTCTCAAAAATGCGTAAACTGCAATATTTTCTTTAGCTCTAAAAAAGAAAAAAATCATATTTATACTCAATTATCAGTTATAATGTGGAGAGTCTGCATCGACTAAAATATTGAAGTGACCATATCGTTTCAGAACATCTAATATTTCAGCGTCTTTAGCTGTGTGAGTAACTCCATGGTATAATATCAGTGTAATTCATCACACAGGCTCCTGGCAAGCTCGCCATGTGTAACAAATAATTAGAACGTTGGTGTTAGCGCTGAGTTAAAGGTTGAATGGATGATTTTTTTGGCCCAAATCTGAGTCTTATTTCCTCGTGGCGTGGACTGCCGATTAGTCCTGCCAAGTATCAATCATAAAACGCACCTACCGCTCACCTGCAGCCTCGTGCGGCTCGTCCCCACGTTTCCGCGTGTCTAAGCGCATTGATCTATCATAATATAGTTCCCTCAGTGTACGGGGCAAAATGAAGACGGAGAAAGACAGTTAGAGCTGACTCAGAAGAAGACGGAAATCTGCGGAAGACGAGCGAGCGATGCGCTCCGTTGCGATAATAAACAAACGCACGTGTGTGTTGTATCAGTCCACACGGGGGAGGGGCATGTGCACGGGGGAGGGGCATGTGCACTTCCGCCTGCGTTCTCAAATCGCCGAAAAATCGTCCATTGCGCCTTTAATGCAATGGGTTGGATAGTGCCTGCAGTAAATATTTATCATACTTTTACGTCAGTCCAGTGACAGTTTGAGAAGAAAAACTGCCAAAATAAAAGTTTCAAGAAGTCAAAAACAGGACAAATCAAATCCATATTTTACACAATAAAGGGGGTTATCATGTTGTGTTTGTTAAATCTTAACTATTGTGTAATTTATCTGGTATTATGGCCCTTGTTTACAATCTGGTTGCAAAGTAACCGCTGCAGAATTACCTCTGTCACATGACCAACCAGGAAGTGACTGTCAGACTGGAGAGAAATAGGTCCATTTCTTTGTAAGACCTTAAATATAAACATGTCCACAAGGTTTGAGTGAAAAGAGCGTCTCAGCATCAGAGTGTGACAGAGAAAAGGAGGCAGAAAGAGCCACTTTGTGAGGATGTGAGAAAGAACAGCTCCGTGTCCGACTGATGCGGCGCCGCAGCCACTTCCTGAGGCGGAACTATCTCTGTCACGCTTTACGGACAACGTGGCCTTTTGTTAGAACGAGCTCTGCAAGCGCCGCTGCCGTGTCCCGTTGTGTGTAAAGAGTGCGTCGTGAGAAAGGTTTTGTATTCCCTCTGGGGGCCTC
>NW_027316056.1:41189032-41201532 GCF_026437365.1 Eucyclogobius newberryi
GGGGAGGGAGAGAGGGGGGAGAGGAGAGAGAGGGAGGGAGGGAGGGAGGGAGAGAGAGGGAGAGAGAGAGAGGGAGGGGGAGAGAGAGTGAGGGAGGGGGAGAGGAGAGAGAGAGAGGGAGGGAGGGGGAGAGAGGGGGGGGAGGGAGAGAGGGGGGAGAGGAGAGAGAGGGAGAGAGAGAGAGGGAGGGAGAGAGAGGGAGGGGGAGAGGCGAGAGAGAGAGGGAGGGAGGGGGAGAGAGAGGGGGGAGGGAGAGAGGGAGGGGGAGAGGAGAGAGAGAGAGGGAGGGAGGGGGAGAGAGAGGGGGGAGGGAGAGAGGGGGGAGAGGAGAGAGAGAGAGAGGGGGAGAGGAGAGAGAGAGAGGGAGGGAGGGGAGGGAGAGAGGGGGGAGAGGAGAGAGAGAGAGAGGGGGAGAGGAGAGAGAGAGAGGGAGGGAGGGGGAGAGAGAGAGGGGGGAGGGAGAGAGGGGGGAGAGGAGAGAGAGGGGGGAGAGGAGAGAGGGGGGAGAGGAGAGAGAGGAGAGAGAGAGAGGGAGGGAGGGGGAGAGAGAGGGGGGAGGGAGAGAGGGGGGAGAGGAGAGAGAGAGAGAGGGGGAGAGGAGAGAGAGAGAGGGAGGGAGGGGGAGAGAGAGAGAGGGGAGGGAGAGAGGGGGGAGAGGAGAGAGAGAGAGAGGGGGAGAGGAGAGAGAGAGAGGGAGGGAGGGAGAGAGGGGGGAGAGGAGAGAGAGGGAGAGAATATGAGCTGATGTAAAAGAGGTCTTCAAACTCTCTCTCATATATTTACGTTTAGATATATTTCTTTATCTAAATTACCCCCAAAAAAGTGCAAATAAAATGTAAAATAATAATAAATAAATAATAATAATAAAAATACAATAAAATCTCGGTCAGGACCGTTGTTTGCGAGGGGAATATCTCTCTTAAATTATAATATATACATTCATATTTGCATTTACTAATTAAACTGTTGAAATTCCACCTTTTTCAAAGCCTTTTCTTGAAGGAAGAGAAAGGGTTAAAACGCTGCAGCGACTGTGACTGCGCTGATTGTCTGTATTGATTCTATTGATGGCCTTGTGGCCCAGGGGGATTGTGGGAAATGGAGTTGTGTGCAGGAGTATTTATTAAACACGAGGAGCAGATCATAACCACAGGAGCTGTCCAAGCTATCGAAGCTCTTCATGTGACGCAACAACCTCATGACAGGAAACAGCTGCTGCTAACGTATGCTACCTTTGTTTCGCTAAGTCCAAGTTAGCATCATTGGAAATATTGTAGTCCTGGTTCAGTCCTGTTGTAGTCCTGTTGTAGTCCTGTTGTAGTCCTGTTGTAGTCCTGTTGTAGTCCTGTTGTAGTCTTGTTGTAGTCTTGTTGTAGTCTTGTTGTAGTCTTGTTGTAGTCCTGGTTCAGTCCTGTTGTAGTCCTGGTTCAGTCCTGTTGTAGTCCTGTTGTAGTCCTGGTTCAGTCCTGTTGTAGTCCTGTTGTAGTCCTGGTTCAGTCCTGTTGTAGTCCTGTTGTAGTCCTGTTGTAGTCCTGGTTCAGTCCTGTTGTAGTCCTGTTGTAGTCCTGTTGTAGTCCTGTTGTAGTCTTGTTGTAGTCTTGTTGTAGTCTTGTTGTAGTCTTGTTGTAGTCCTGGTTCAGTCCTGTTGTAGTCCTGGTTCAGTCCTGTTGTAGTCCTGTTGTAGTCCTGGTTCAGTCCTGTTGTAGTCCTGTTGTAGTCCTGGTTCAGTCCTGTTGTAGTCCTGTTGTAGTCCTGTTGTAGTCTTGTTGTAGTCTTGTTGTAGTCTTGTTGTAGTCCTGGTTCAGTCCTGTTGTAGTCCTGGTTCAGTCCTGTTGTAGTCCTGTTGTAGTCCTGTTTTAGTCCTGTTTTAGTCCTGTTTTAGTCCTGTTTTAGTCCTGTTGTAGTCCTGTTTTAGTCCTGTTTTAGTCCTGTTGTAGTCCTGTTGTAGTCCTGTTGTAGTCCTGTTGTAGTCCTGTTGTAGTCCTGTTGTAGTCCTGTTGTAGTCCTGTTGTAGTCTTGTTGTAGTCTTGTTGTAGTCCTGGTTCAGTCCTGTTGTAGTCCTGTTGTAGTCCTGGTTCAGTCCTGTTGTAGTCCTGTTGTAGTCCTGTTGTAGTCCTGGTTCAGTCCTGTTGTAGTCCTGTTGTAGTCCTGGTTCAGTCCTGTTGTAGTCCTGTTGTAGTCCTGGTTCAGTCCTGTTGTAGTCCTGGTTCAGTCCTGTTGTAGTCCTGTTGTAGTCCTGGTTCAGTCCTGTTGTAGTCCTGGTTCAGTCCTGTTGTAGTCCTGTTGTAGTCCTGGTTCAGTCCTGTTGTAGTCCTGTTGTAGTCCTGGTTCAGTCCTGTTGTAGTCCTGGTTCAGTCCTGTTGTAGTCCTGTTGTAGTCCTGTTGTAGTCCTGTTGTAGTCTTGTTGTAGTCCTGGTTCAGTCCTGTTGTAGTCCTGGTTCAGTCCTGTTGTAGTCCTGTTGTAGTCCTGTTGTAGTCCTGTTGTAGTCCTGTTTTAGTCCTGTTTTAGTCCTGTTGTAGTCCTGTTGTAGTCCTGTTGTAGTCCTGTTGTAGTCCTGTTGTAGTCCTGTTTTAGTCCTGTTGTAGTCCTGTTGTAGTCGTGTTTTAGTCCTGTTGTAGTCCTGTTGTAGTCCTGTTGTAGTCGTGTTTTAGTCCTGTTGTAGTCCTGTTGTAGTCCTGTTGTAGTCCTGTTTTAGTCCTGTTGTAGTCCTGTTGTAGTCCTGTTGTAGTCCTGTTGTAGTCCTGTTTTTCGCTCACATCCGATCATCATCATGGCGACGGCAAAGATCTTCTCTCCGTCGGTGTTGGGGGCGATGTTTCCGAAGCCGATGCTGGTCAGGCTGGTCATGGTGAAGTACAGGGACGTGATGTAGACTGAGTCCTTACTGGGACCGCCCTCCCAGCGGTTTGAGCCCGACACGTTGAACCTGTAGGGGGCGCCCACCGTCTCCCCGAGCAGGAAGAGCCAGCTGTCTGTGCGCACGCTGTTACGCTCCTCGTCGATCACCTGGAACACAAACACTCTGCTAATACTTTTACTTATTCTACTGCTAATATATATACAACTACTACTAATACAACTACTACTATTACAACTACTACTATTACAACTACTACTAATACAACCACTACTATTACAACTATTACAACTACAACTATTACAACTTATACTATTACAACTACTACTACTATTACAACTACTACTATTACAACTACTACTATTACAACTATAACAACTACTACTATTACAACTACTACATAAAGTGGTCCAATGACCCACATGTGATTGAAGATCAGAGGAGGCTAACAGTAGCTGCGTGCTACATTACATCGCTATGCTAGCACTATTGTCTTTATTTGAACATAAACAGAAGATTCAGTTTACTTTACAGGGTCATGTCAACAACACTAAACTGTGACTTGAATTAGTTTGGCTTAAAATACACATCATTTGGCAGCGTGGAGAGTAGCTAACAAACAGATTTGTACCACTTTCAAGTAAATGAACAAAAGAACAATAAGGTGGGCATCACTGGCCCCGCTCTAAACTGGTGAAAGTCCTATCTGGAAGACAGGAAGTACTTTGTGTTTCAGACCACATGCCCCTGACCTGTGGCGTGCCCCAAGGGTCAGTCCTGGGTCCCCTTCTGTTCAACCTCTACATGCTGCCGTTAGGTCACATGACACACAGTGAAAATGTGTCCTATCACAATGATGCAGACAAGTCCGATCTATGTTTCACTGTCACAGGTGAATATTGACCAGTGGATTCACTCTGTCACTGCATCCAATAGATGGAGCGGCCTCCTGCTGGTGCCAGAGTCAGGACTAAACATGGACCGGCCTCTTGCTGGTGCCAGAGTCAGGACTAAACATGGACCGGCCTCCTGCTGGTGCCAGAGTCAGGACTAAACATGGGCCGGCCTCCTGCTGGTGCCAGAGTCAGGACTAAACATGGACCGGCCTCCTGCTGGTGCCAGAGTCAGGACTAAACATGGACCGGCCTCCTGCTGGTGCCAGAGTCAGGACTAAACATGGACCGACCTCCTGCTGGTGCCAGAGTCAGGACTAAACATGGACCGGCCTCCTGCTGGTGCCAGAGTCAGGACTAAACATGGACCGGCCGCCTTGTGTGTGAAATGTGCTCTACAAATAAACTTTTCTAGCTGTGGAGTGGGAGAAGGAGAGTAGCTGTGGAGTGGGAGTACCTCATAGTCCCCGATGCTGAACCAGATGCAGGCGAGCCAGTGAGCGGCGAGTCCAAACACACACACGAGCAGAACCAGGACCGCAGCACCATACTCGATGTAATGATCCAATTTACGAGCCACTCGACCCAAACGCAGCAAACGCACGACTTTTAGAGAGCTGAAGAGAGAGCTGATGCCCTGCAGAGGGACGAGAGGGTCAGGGGCGGGTCTGGAGTGGGTCAGGGGCGGGTCTGGAGCGGGTCAGGAGCGGGTCAGGACCGGGTCTTGAGTGGGTCAGGAGCGGGTCTGGAGTGGGTCAGGACCGGGTCTGGAGTGGGTCTGGACCGGGTCTGGAGCAGGTCTGGGGCAGATCTAAACCAGGACTAGACCAGGACTAGACCAGGACTAGACCAGGATTAAATAGCTCCAGTGTCCAGATCCAGTTCATAGGGTTCTACACAGATTTTTGGATGTTTTGTTTCTTTCAGACTGAAAATCGTGTCGGAGTTAAAACACATTCATAATCAAACTGTTCTGTTTGAGCTCCAGTCTGTGTCCAAACACCGCCCTAAATGTGCTCCATCTGAAATCAATACAACTATTAAGTACAAACTCACACGCTCCACACTGTCCACACTGTAAACACTGAGACACTGTCCACACTGTCCACACTGTAAACACTGTCCACACTGTACACACTGTAGACACTGTCCACACTGTAGACACTGTACACACTGTCCACACTGTAAACACTGTACACACTGTCCACACTGTAAACACTGTACACACTGTCCACACTGTAAACACTGTCCACACTGTACACACTGTAGACACTGTCCACACTGTCCACACTGTCCACACTGTAGACACTGTAGACACTGTACACACTGTAAACACTGTAGACACTGTACACACTGTCCACACTGTAAACACTGTACACACTGTAGACACTGTACACACTGTAAACACTGTAGACACTGTACACACTGTCCACACTGTAAACACTGTACACACTGTCCACACTGTAGACACTGTCCACACTGTCCACACTGTCCACACTGTAGACACTGTAGACACTGTACACACTGTAAACACTGTAGACACTGTCCACACTGTCCACACTGTAGACACTGTACACACTGTAAACACTGTAGACACTGTCCACACTGTCCACACTGTAGACACTGTAGACACTGTCCACACTGTAAACACTGTAGACACTGTCCACACTGTCCACACTGTAGACACTGTCCACACTGTAAACACTGTAGACACTGTCCACACTGTCCACACTGTAGACACTGTCCACACTGTAGACACTGTCCACACTGTAAACACTGTAGACACTGTCCACACTGTCCACACTGTAGACACTGTAGACACTGTAGACACTGTAAACACTGTAGACACTGTCCACACTGTAAACGCCACACAAATAAAATGAGGTCATCAGGAGGAACAGTGTACTGTACTGCACTGTACTGCACTCTACTGCGCTGTACTGTGCTGTACTGCACTGTACTGCACTGTACTGTGCTGTAATGCACTGTACTGCACTGTACTGCGCTGTACTGCACTCTACTGCGCTGTACTGTACTGCACTGCACTGTACTGCACTGTACTGTGCTGTACTGCACTGTACTGCACTCTACTGCGCTGTACTGCACTGTACTGCGCTGTACTGTACTGCACTGTACTGCACTCTACTGCGCTGTACTGTACTGCACTGCACTGTACTGCACTCTACTGCGCTGTACTGTACTGCACTGCACTGTACTGCACTGTACTGTGCTGTACTGCACTGTACTGCACTCTACTGCGCTGTACTGTGCTGTACTGCACTGTACTGCACTGTACTGTGCTGTAATGCACTGTACTGCACTGTACTGCGCTGTACTGCACTCTACTGCGCTGTACTGTACTGCACTGCACTGTACTGCACTGTACTGTGCTGTACTGCACTGTACTGCACTCTACTGCGCTGTACTGCACTGTACTGCGCTGTACTGTACTGCACTGTACTGCACTCTCCTGCGCTGTACTGTACTGCACTGCACTGTACTGCACTCTACTGCGCTGTACTGTACTGCACTGCACTGTACTGCACTGTACTGTGCTGTACTGCACTGTACTGCGCTGTACTGTACTGCACTGTACTGCACTCTACTGCGCTGTACTGTGCTGTACTGCACTGTACTGTGCTGTACTGCACTGTACTGCACTGTACTGCACTCTACTGCGCTGTACTGCACTGTACTGCACTGTACTGCACTGTACTGCGCTGTACTGGTTGGTTGTCAGATATTGGTGATATTGGTAATAATGAAGATGTAAAAATAGAAATAGGATTTCAATAAGTCTAAAATATGTCTGACTGACACTGAAAACTACAGTAGAAAAGGGTTAAAGAGAGTGAAAAGTGGACTGAATATGCTCCTTCTTTCTCTTCTCTCCATCCCCCCTTCTCTTTCCAACAGCACTTTACTGTGTCACTGCAGTTTGACCTTCAGGGCCACCGTAGGAAACGAGCACTCAGCAGATTAAAGACGCTGCTGTGAATTTCAATAGAGCCTCGTGTGCCTCATCCACACATACACAGTGCACTGAGAGGTCAGGGGTCAAACCCACAACCTGCACTGAGAGGTCAAGGGTCAAACCCACAACTTGCACTCAGATGTCAGGGGTCAAACCCACAACCTGCACTCAGAGGTCAAGGGTCAAACCCACAACTTGCACTGAGAGGTCAGGGGTCAAACCCACAACTTGCACTCAGAGGTCAGGGGTCAAACCCACAACTTGCACTGAGAGGTCAGGGGTCAAACCCACAACCTGCACTGAGAGGTCAGGGGTCAAACCCACGTTAGTCCATTTTCAGTCAAAGTAAAGACTTATATTAGAGACAGTTTAGCCTGGATAAATCCTAGGTTAGTTCTGGATCAGACCTGATTTAGTCCTCCTTATTTAGTCCTGGTTTAGTCCTGCTTTAGTCCTGCTTTAGTCCTGGTTTAGTCCTGGTTTAGTCCTGTTTTAGTCCTGTTTTAGTCCTGCTTTATTCCTGCTTTAGTCCTGGTTTAGTCCTGGTTTAGTCCTGGTTTAGTCCTGGTTTAGTCCTGATTTAGTCCTGATTTAGACCTGGTTTAGTCCTGGTTTAGTCCTGATTTAGTGGTTTAGTCCTGGTTTAGTCCTGGTTTAGTCCTGGTTTAGTCCTGCTTTAGTCCCGCTTCAGTCCCGGTTTAGTGCTGCTTTAGTCCTGGTTTAGTCCTGGTTTAGTCCTGGTTTAGTCCTGGTTTAGTCCTGGTTTAGTCCTGGTTTAGTCCTTGTTTAGTCCTTGTTTAGTCCTGGGTTAGTCCTGGTTCAGTCCTGGTTTAGTCCTGATTTAGTCCTGGTTCAGTCCTGGTTTAGTCCTGGTTTAGTCCTGGTTTAGTCCTGGTTTAGTCCTGGTTTAGACCTGGTTTAGACCTGGTTTAGTCCTGGTTTGGACCTGGTTTAGTCCTGGTTTAGTCCTGGTTTAGTCCTGATTTAGTCCTGATTTAGTCCTGGTTGAGTCCTGGTTCAGTCCTGGTTTAGTCCTGGTTTAGTCCTGGTTAAGTCCTGATTTAGTCCTGATTTAGTCCTGGTTCAGTCCTGGTTTAGTCCTGGTTTAGTCCTGATTTAGTCCTGGTTCAGTCCTGGTTTAGTCCTGGTTTAGTCCTGGTTTAGACCTTGTTTAGACCTTGTTTAGTCCTGGTTTAGACCTGGTTTAGACCTGGTTTAGTCCTGGTTTGGACCTGGTTTAGTCCTGGTTTAGTCCTGGTTTAGTCCTGGTTTAGTCCTGATTTAGTCCTGGTTGAGTCCTGGTTCAGTCCTGGTTTAGTCCTGATTTAGTCCTGGTTCAGTCCTGGTTCAGTCCTGGTTCAGTCCTGGTTCAGTCCTGGTTCAGTTCTGGTTTAGACCTTGTTTAGACCTTGTTTAGTCCTGGTTTGGACCTGGTTTAGTCCTGGTTTAGTCCTGGTTTAGTCCTGATTTAGTCCTGATTTAGTCCTGGTTGAGTCCTGGTTCAGTCCTGGTTCAGTCCTGGTTTAGTCCTGGTTTAGTCCTGGTTAAATCCTGATTTAGTCCTGGTTCAGTCCTGGTTCAGTCCTGGTTTAGTCCTGGTTTAGTCCTGGTTAAGTCCTGATTTAGTCCTGGTTCAGTCCTGGTTCAGTCCTGGTTCAGTCCTGGTTTAATGCTGCTTTAGTCCTGATTTAGTCCTGCTTTAGTCCCGGTTCAGTCCTGGTTTAGTGCTGCTTTAGTCCTGGTTTAGTCCTCACCTCGTCCACGTTCTCGAAGGCGTTGATCACGTCGTAGGGGAGGCAGGAGAGCAGGTCGATCACAAACCAGGTCTTCACGTAGTTCATGCGGATGAGTTTGGGGTCTGAGATGACCTCGCCGGCCGGACCCACGAACGTGGTGTGGAAGTTCAAGACGATGTCCACCAGGAAGATGACGTCCACGATGCTGTCCACCACCAGCCAGGTCACGTTGTTCTGCTTGGTCTTGAAGGACACGTTGTAGGGGACCATGATGGCGGTGTAGAAGGTGAGGATGAGGATGACCCAGTCCCACGTGGTCTTGAACAGGCAGTAGTGCAGGATGATGTGGGGCGGGGTCTTCGGGGTCTCCTGCTTGTACTGAGGGAGGATGTCCGAGCCCAGCTGCAGAACCTGCAACGAGGAAGTGGAGGTGAGTGGAGCTGCAGCAGACGTGACCTTTAGGAGGAGCTGCAGCGACCTTCAGGAGGAGCTGCAGCAACCTTCAGGAGGAGTGTCCCCCGTTGGCCCCCCGAAGTGCCCCCCGTGGGCCCCGAGGTGTTGGGGTCACTCACCTCTGCCAGTCGGGAGTGTTTGTGCACGTTCTCGCCTTTGTGCACGGCCGGGGCGAGCTGCTGGAGGACGCCTTTACTGCTGGTGAGCGCGCGAGTCAGACGCGCAAATTTACCCCAACCTGGAAATACAAGAGGAAAGTATTTTTACTACACGCGACCTCCGCATACTTCATCCTGATACTTCATCCCCACACAAAGATCTAATATGTCTGATGTGTCCACGCTGAGCTGGTCCTGCTGCAGTAACAGTAACATTAGTAGTAAGAGTAAGAGTAGCAGTAGTAGTAGTAACAGTAGTAGTAACAGTAACAGTAAGAGTAGTAGTAACAGCAGTGACAGTAGTAGTACTAGTAGTAGTAACAGTAGTAGTGACAGTAACAGTAACAGTAGTAGTAACAGCAGTGACAGTAGTAGTACTAGTAGTAGTAACAGTAGTAGTGACAGTAACAGTAGTAGTAACAGCAGTGACAGTAGTAGTACTAGTAGTAGTAACAGTAGTAGTGGAGAAATGTGATTCATATTCCCTGTGAAAAGATAAAGCCCAGTCTCACTGAAACTAGTCTGAAACTTGCTGTGCTAAATGTCAGATCCTTATGTAACAAATCTCTCTTAATTAATAATTTTATTTCTTCTTATAATCTTGATTTTATGTTTTTAACTGAAACATGGCTTGACAAAAACACAGGAAATGTAGTTCTGATAGAATCTGCTCCACCCAACTTTAAGTTTGAATCTGAAACACGAGAAAACAAAAAAGGGGGTGGAGTCTGTGCTGTCTTTAGAGATGAAATAATTACCCGCAGGTTGTCTTTTGGGGTGTTTTCATCATTTGAGTATGTATCCTTTAAAATGGAGCTAAAACGGTCTCCATCCATTCTCTTCATTGTTTTATACAAGCCTCCCCAGCACTGCCAAAGTTTTATTGATGATTTTACTGAGATGCTTTCAGTCGTATGCACAGACTTTGATGGTTTGGTCATTACAGGTGATTTCAATGTGCATGTTGATAATATTTGTGACAGAAACGCTAAAGAGCTTGATGCTGTCCTTGAAACCTTCAGTCTTACTCAGCATGTGAGAGGCCCCACCCACAGCAAAGGACACACTCTAGATCTCATAATTACAAAGGGAGTAAATATTTCAAATGTTAATGTGATCGATGTTGCTCTGTCTGATCATTTCTGTGTCTTCTTTGACCTGTCTGTTTCTCCCAAACCTCCGGTTGGTCCTGCAGTTGTTCAGAGGAGACACATAAGTGATGGCACAGGTGCACTGTTTATGGAAATGATAAACTTTGAAAATGTCTCATGTTCTAATATAAATGATTTGTTGAACTCTGTTACATCTAGTGTTTTGAATGTTCTGGACACCATCGCCCCTATAAAGGCTAAAATGGTTAAAAATAAGCAGAAGGCGCCGTGGAGAAATGATGATTCGGTCAGGGCACAGAAAAGGGAGTGCCGCAGGGCCGAACGGAAATGGCGCAAGTCAAAGCTCCAGGTTCAAAAAGAGATTTACAAAGAAAAGCTGAACATGTACAACCTAATCTTATGTAGAACTAGGGAAAGATATTTTTCTGAAATAATTGGAAGCTGCAGTAACAACTCGCGTGTCCTGTTTGCCACAGTAAACAGATTAACAAACCCTCCAGCTCAGCTGCCGTTAGAACTCATTTCCACATCCAAGTGTAATGAGTTTGCATTATTCTTTAATGACAAAGTTCAGGGCATTAAAAATGCTATAAATCCCACAATGCAAAAAATTACCCTAAAACCACCAAGACACTTAGAGCTAACTCACTTTGCACCAGTAACTGACAAAACTGTCCATGAGATCATCACCAGTCTGAGTTCATCTACATGCTGCCTCGATGTGTTACCCACCAGATTTCTAAGGTCTGTGCTGAACAGTTTGTTAGCACCATTCACTCACATAGTTAACATGTCGCTTCAATCTGGAACATTCCCAATGTCTTTGAAAACTGCGGTCATAAAGCCTCTCCTAAAGAAGAGCAGTCTTGATGCCGCAGTACTGAGTCATTACCGGCCCATCTCTAATCTGCCATTTTGGGGCAAAGGCCTTGAAAAGGTTGTTTACCAACAGCTCACAGATTTCCTCTTAATAAACAACTCATTTGATGTTTTTCAGTCAGGTTTTAGACCTCATCACAGCACTGAGTCTGCTCTTGTCAAGGTGACAAATGACATCCGCCTGAACACTGACACGGGCAAAGCCTCAGTCTTAATTCTGTTAGATCTGAGTGCTGCTTTTGACACTGTCGATCATGGGATCCTCTTACAGAGACTAGAGGACTGGGTGGGCATCACTGGCACTGCCCTAAACTGGTTAAGGTCCTATCTGGAAGACAGGAAGTACTTTGTTGAAATTGGTAGCTGTGTCTCAGACCACATGACCCTGACCTGTGGAGTGCCCCAAGGGTCAGTCCTGGGTCCCCTTCTGTTCAACCTCTACATGCTGCCGTTAGGTCAGTTGATACGCAGTGAAAATGTGTCCTATCACAATTATGCAGACGACACTCAGATCTATGTTTCACTATCGGCAGGTGACTATGGACCAGTAGATTCACTCTGTCACTGCATCCAACAGATCAGTTTGTGGATGCAAAACAACTTTCTCCAGCTGAACTCAGACAAGACTGAAATAATCGTTTTTGGCCACAGAAACAAAGAGAAAGTGTTAGCGGTCACCTCCAGAGTCTCGCTCTAAAACCTACAAACCAAATTAGAAATCTGGGGGTAATAATGGACTCAGACTTGAACTTTAATAGCCACGTCAAATCAATAACATCAGCAGCTTTTTACCATCTAAAAAACATTGCCAAAATCAAAAATATAGTGTCAAAACCAGATTTAGAGAGACTTATCCATGTGTTTGTCTCCAGTAGATTAGACTACTGTAACGGCCTGCTCACTGGTCTCTCCAAACGAGCTGTAAAACAGCTGCAGTACATCCAGAACGCTGCTGCTCGGGTCCTGACCAGAACCAGGAAGTATGATCACATTAGTCCTGTTCTCAGGTCTCTGCACTGGCTCCCTGTGGCTCAGAGAATAGACTTTAAAGCAGCTCTGCTTGTGTACAAGTCTCTCCATGGCCTAGCACCAAAGTACATCTTGGATATGTTAGTGCCATATGAACCATCTCGGACTCTGAGGACCTCAGGGGCCGGCCTCCTGCTGGTGCCCAGAGTCAGGACTAAACATGGGGAATCTGCGTTTCAGTTTTATGCAGCTAAAATCTGGAACAGTCTTCCTGAAGATGTGAGACAGGCTTCTACTCTGACAATGTTCAAATCTAAGCTAAAAACAGTTTTGTTTAGCTGCGCATATGACTGAAAGGATTTTTTCTTTGCACTCTTCTCTTTTGTTTGTGATTTTATTAGTTTAGAAAATCAGTTGGATTGACAATTTTTAATTTAGTTAATTTTATTGTATTTCTGTAATTTCTTT
>NW_027316056.1:41211532-41214032 GCF_026437365.1 Eucyclogobius newberryi
TGGCACCTATCACTGCCCCCCTGTGGCACCTGTGACTGTCCCCCCGTGGCCCCTGTGACCCCTCCCCCCGTGGCCCCTGTGACTGTCCCCCTGTGGCCCCTGTGACTGTCCCCCTGTGGCCCCTGTGACTGGCCCCCCGTGGCCCCTGTGACCCCTCCCCCCTGTGGCCCCTGTGACTGTCCCCATGTGGCACCTGTGACTGTCCCCCTGTGGCACCTGTGACTGTCCCCGTGTCGCACCTGTGACTGTCCCCCTGTGACTATCCCCCTGTGACTGTCCCCATGTGGCACCTGTGACTGTCCACCTGTGGCACCTGTGACTGTCCCCCTGTGGCACCTATGACTGTCCCCCTGTGGCACCTGTGACTGTCCCCGTGTCGCACCTGTGACTATCCCCCTGTGACTGTCCCCATGTGGCACCTGTGACTCCCCCTGTGGCAATTGTGACTGTCCCCCTGTGGCACCTGTGACTGTCCTCCTGTGGCCCCTGTGACTGTCCTCCTGTGGCCCCTGTGACTGTCCTCCTGTGGCCCCTGTGACTGTCCTCCTGTGGCCCCTGTGACTGTCCTCCTGTGGCCCCTGTGACTGTCCTCCTGTGGCCCCTGTGACTGTCCCCCTGTGGCACCTATCACTGCCCCCCTGTGGCACCTGTGACTGTCCCCCCGTGGCCCCTGTGACCCCTCCCCCCGTGGCCCCTGTGACTGTCCCCCTGTGGCCCCTGTGACTGTCCCCCTGTGGCCCCTGTGACTGGCCCCCCGTGGCCCCTGTGACCCCTCCCCCCTGTGGCCCCTGTGACTGTCCCCCTGTGGCCCCTGTGGCCCCTGTGACTGTCAGAAGAAAGAGTTTGAAATCAGTCGAAAGTACTTTTAATTTACATTTGTACATTTTAAATATTTACATTAAACAATGTTAATTTTGAAATCATTTAAAAACTGTTCAAAACAAAAGTGGAGCTGAACCAGGGCCTCGTCAGGGCCTCGTCAGGGCCTCGTCAGGGCCTCGTCAGGGCCACGTCAGGGCCACGTCAGGGCCTCGTCAGGTGTCCGTCAGCTGGAGGTTCTTGTATCGCTGCAGTTCTCGTTCAGACACTGAAGGTTTAAAATCTTTAACAGCGACAGAAAAGTCCTCCAGAGAGAGACGCACCACAGAGTCCTCGCTGTCCAGATCTGAGAGAGAGAGAGAGGGGGGAGGGGGAGAGAGACGGAGGGAGGGAGGGAGGGAGAGAGGAGAGAGGGGGGAGGGGGGAGAGGGAGGGAGAGAGGGGGAGAGAGAGAGAAGGAGAGAGAGGGAGGGAGGGGGAGAGAGACGGAGGGAGGGAGGGAGAGAGAAGGGGGAGAGAGAGAGAAGGAGAGAGAGGGAGGGAGGGAGAGGGAGGGGACACAAAAAAAGAGCGAGAGAAAAAGAACCAGACAAAAAGAGTAAACGAGCGAAAGAGAGAAATAAACAAATACTGGAACGATCTAAAACACAAAGTGTCAAAGTGGAACCAAACTAATAATAACGAGGTTCAACGTTAGAGATACAAACAACGCCATTCGCTCATCGCTTTGGGGCGTTTCCACGGTAACGATATTCAAACTTTAAACGCATTAGTTCAGACTTTACACCATTTCAGACGCTAAAGTGGCTGGAGCAGTAAAGACGGCGGCGTTTACCCCGGTCGATGAGGGCGATCTTCCTCTTGAGGGCGCTGGTCATGGCGTCGCAGCACAGCGCGTACAGGTCGGCGCCCGTCATGTGACCCGGGCACCGCTCCAAGATGGCCGACAGGTCCACGCGCGGCTCCAAGTCGAACCTGAGGGAGGACGATCGGTTTAACCCCCACTGGAGAACGCCCAGAACACTGCCCCCCACTGGAGAACGCCCAGAACACTGCCTCCCACTGGAGAACGCCTGCAGCGCCCAGAACACTGCCCCCCACTGGAGAACGCCCAGAACACTGCCCCCCACTGGAGAACGCCTGCAGCGCCCAGAACACTGCCCCCCACTGGAGAACGCCCAGAACACTGCCCCCCACTGCAGGTGTTTTAAATGACAAATATCATGCATTAATTGTGTGTGTGTGTGTGTGTGTGTCTCGTACTTCCTGAGAATGGCCTGGAGCACCTGCAGCTGTGACTCTCGGTCTTCATTCACGCCGACATAAACCAGTTTGTCGAACCTGAAGCAGGAAACGGGAAACGCCATCAAAGGGACAATTACGACGCGGCAACGACACTGTAACGACCCTGACGAGGCGGCGGCGTGGTAACGACTACACGATAACGACGCTGTAACAACACGGTAACGACGCTGTAACAACGCTGCAACGACACTGTAACGACACTGACGAGGCGGCGGCGCGGTAACGACGCTGAACGACGCTGTAACACCGTAACAACGCTGTAACGACACGCTAACGACGTAACAACGCGGTAAACGACACGATAACGACGCTGCAACGACACTGACAAGGCGCGGAAGTAGCAGTAGTAGTAGTAGTATTAGTAGTAGCAGCAGAA
>NW_027316056.1:41221532-41304032 GCF_026437365.1 Eucyclogobius newberryi
ACTGAGGGGAGGTTTCGTGAGTCTGTTGTAAACTGAGGGGAGGTTTCGTGAGTCTGTTGTAAACTGAGGGGAGGTTTCATGAGTCTGTTGTAAACTGAGAGGAGGTTTCATGAGTCTGTTGTAAACTGAGAGGAGGTTTCGTGAGTCTGTTGTAAACTGAGGGGAGGTTTCATGAGTCTGTTGTAAACTGAGGGGAGGTTTTGTGAGTCTGTTGTAAACTGAGGGGAGGTTTCGTGAGTCTGTTGTAAACTGAGGGGAGGTTTCGTGAGTCTGTTGTAAACTGAGGGGAGGTTTCGTGAGTCCGTTGTAAACTGAGGGGAGGTTTCATGAGTCTGTTGTAAACTGAGGGGAGGTTTCATGAGTCTGTTGTAAACTGAGGGGAGGTTTCGTGAGTCTGTTGTAAACTGAGGGGAGGTTTCGTGAGTCTGTTGTAAACTGAGGGGAGGTTTCGTGAGTCTGTTGTAAACTGAGGGGAGGTTTCGTGAGTCCGTTGTAAACTGAGGGGAGGTTTCATGAGTCTGTTGTAAACTGAGGGGAAGTTTCATGAGTCTGTTGTAAACTGAGGGGAGGTTTCGTGAGTCTGTTGTAAACTGAGGGGAGGTTTCATGAGTCTGTTGTAAACTGAGGGGAGGTTTCATGAGTCTGTTGTAAACTGAGGGGAGGTTGGAGCTCAGACCTTTGTTTTTGTTACAAATATTGAGAGGATTTCACATTGTGTCTGAGCAGTTTTATCAAATCAATTTTCTGAAAAAGTCAAGTGTATGTGACAAACAGGTCTAAACCCGGTCTAAACCCCGGTCTAAACCCGGTCTAAACCCCGGTCCAAACCCCGGTCTAAACCCCGGTCTAAACCCCGGTCTAAACCCCGGTCTAAACCTCTGTCCTTTCTGGGTTGGGCTCCGGTGTGTTCCAGTCCAAACCTGAGGAAGTTCATGCTGCACTCGGTGGCCACTGCTTTGGCGAGCAGGGTCTTGCCCGTGCCCGGGGGCCCGTACAGCAGGAGCCCGGTCCGGTTCAGGCCCAGAGACATGAGCTCGGGTCGGGTCAGAGGCAGAGAGACCGTGTCCAGGATCTGCCGCTTCACGTGATGCAGCCCACCCACGTCGTCCCAGCGCACGCACGGGATCTGAACCCAAACAGCACTTTAGGAGAGAGTAACACCCAAAGGATCTACAGGAGGATCTACGGGAGGGTCTACGGGAGGATCTACAAGAGGGTCTACGGGAGGGTCTACGGGAGGATCTACGGGAGAATCTACAGCAGGATCTACGGGAGGATCTACGGGAGAATCTACGGCAGGATCTACGGGAGGGTCTACGGGAGGGTCTACGGGAGGGTCTACGGGAGGGTCTACAGGAGAATCTACGGGAGGGACAGTTTGGAGACGTGCGGGGACAGTTTGGAGACGTGCGGGGACAGTTTGGAGACGTGCGGGGACAGTTTGGAGACGTGCGGGGACAGTTTGGAGACGTGCGGGGACAGTTTGGAGACGTGCGGGGACAGTTTGGAGATGTGCGGGGACAGTTTGGACACGTGCAGGGACAGTTTGGACACGTGCAGGGACAGTTTGGACACGTGTGAAGAACGTTTGGACACATGGGGGACAGTTTGAAAGAGTTGTGACCTTTGGCGCTCCCACAGTTCGTCCCTGAGCGTCCTGCAGAGTCCTAAGCGCTGAGCTGAAGTCCTGCTGCTGGACACAAACTCCACAGAGAAGCAGCTCGTCCTCCGAGCGACCGGGACTGAGACAAACACAGAGTCCATCAGAAAGACAAAACACAACCTGGAACTCAACCTGGACTTTTTCCACTGAACTTTTTTTCCTAAAGTGCCACTTGACTAAACATTGGGAGTCGACATGTTTGGAGCAGAGGAACACAGAGGAGCCCAGAGGAACACAGAGGAACACAGAGGAGCCCAGAGGAACACAGAGGAGCCCAGAGGAGCCCAGAGGAGCACAGAGGAACACAGAGGAGCCCAGAGGAACACAGAGGAGCCCAGAGGAGCCCAGAGGAGCACAGAGGAACACAGAGGAGCCCAGAGGAACACAGAGGAACACAGAGGAGCCCAGAGGAACACAGAGGAACACAGAGGAGCCCAGAGGAACACAGAGGAACACAGGAGCCCAGAGGAACACAGAGGAGCCCAGAGGAACACAGAGGAGCCCAGAGGAACACAGAGGAGCCCAGAGGAACACAGAGGAGCCCAGAGGAACACAGAGGAACACAGAGGAGCCCAGAGGAACACAGAGGAGCCCAGAGGAACACAGAGGAGCCCAGAGGAACACAGAGGAGCCCAGAGGAACACAGAGGAACACAGAGGAGCCCAGAGGAACACAGAGGAGCCCAGAGGAGCCCAGAGAGGACGACAGCAGAAGTGAGGCTCACCACATGTGCAGAAGTCTGTGGAGCGCCTCTCGACTCGCCTCAGCCACCAGAGCACAGAGGTCGCCCAGCAACCAGCCCTGAGCAGAAACAACACATCAGATGCTCTCCCATGCTCCTCCCCCTCCAATGCTCCTCCCCGTGTGTGTCAGATGCTCCTCCCATGCTCCTCCCCCTCCAATGCTCCTCCCCGTGTGTGTCAGATGCTCCTCCCCCTCCAATGCTCCTCCCCCTGTGTGTCAGATGCTCCTCCCCCTCCAATGCTCCTCCCCCTGTGTGTCAGATGCTCCTCCCATGCTCCTCCCCGTGTGTGTCAGATGCTCCTCCCCCTGTGTGTCAGATGCTCCTCCCATGCTCCTCCCCCATGTGTCAGATGCTCCTCCCACCATGTGTCAGATGCCCTCCCGCGTGTCTCACCGCTGTGACTTTGGAGAGTCGGTCCAGGTCCACGTCTGGTCCCAGGTCCAGGTCTTGGGTGAGGCCCTGGAGCATGGCCGTCCTCTGAGGCTCCTCGGGGCTCTGCAGCGACACCTGGTGGAGGAAGAGAGGCGCTACAGCAGCACTGAGGTCTGCAGCTTGAGGGACGGTCGCCATCACCACCACACTGAAGGATTAGAGAAAGTCTGAGGTTTAGAGAAGGTCTGAGGTTTAGAGAAGGTCTGAGGTTTAGAGAAGGGCTGAGGTTTAGAGAAGGTCAGAAGGTTTAGAGAAGGTCTGAAGGTTTAGAGAAGGTCTGAAGGTTTAGAGAAGGTCTGAAGGTTTAGAGAAGGTCTGAAGGTAAAGTCTGAGGTTTAGAGAAGGTCTGAAGGTTTAGAGAAGGTCTGAAGGTAAAGTCTGAGGTTTAGAGAAGGTCTGAGGTTTAGAGAAGGTCTGAGGTTTAGAGAAGGTCTGAGGTTTAGAGAAGGTCTGAAGGTAAAGTCTGAGGTTTAGAGAAGGTCTGAGGTTTAGAGAAGGTCTGAGGATTAGAGAAGGTCTGAGGATTAGAGAAGGTCTGAGGTTTAGAGAAGGTCTGAAGGTTTAGAGAAGGTCTGAGGTTTAGAGAAGGTCTGAAGTTTTAGAGAAGGTCTGAGGTTTAGAGAAGGTCTGAAGGTTTAGAGAAGGTCTGAGGTTTAGAGAAGGTCTGAGGTTTAGAGAAGGTCTGAGGTTTAGAGAAGGTCTGAAGGTAAAGTCTGAGGTTTAGAGAAGGTCTGAGGTTTAGAGAAGGTTTAGAGAAGGTCTGAGGTTTAGAGAAGGTCTGAAGGTTTAGAGAAGGTCTGAGGTTTAGAGAAGGTCTGAGGTTTAGAGAAGGTCTGAAGGTTTAGAGAAGGTCTGAGGTTTAGAGAAGGTCTGAGGTTTAGAGAAGGTCTGAAGTTTTAGAGAAGGTCTGAGGTTTAGAGAAGGTCTGAGGTTTAGAGAAGGTCTGAGGTTTAGAGAAGGTCTGAGGTTTAGAGAAGGTCAGAAGGTTTAGAGAAGGTCTGAAGGTAAAGTCTGAGGTTTAGAGAAGGTCTGAAGGTTTAGAGAAGGTCTGAAGGTAAAGTCTGAGGTTTAGAGAAGGTCTGAGGTTTAGAGAAGGTCTGAGGTTTAGAGAAGGTCTGAAGGTAAAGTCTGAGGTTTAGAGAAGGTCTGAGGTTTAGAGAAGGTCTGAGGTTTAGAGAAGGTCTGAGGTTTAGAGAAGGTCTGAAGGTAAAGTCTGAGGTTTAGAGAAGGTCTGAAGGTAAAGTCTGAGGTTTAGAGAAGGTCTGAGGTTTAGAGAAGGTCTGAGGTTTAGAGAAGGTCTGAGGTTTAGAGAAGGTCTGAAGGTTTAGAGAAGGTCTGAAGGTTTAGAGAAGGTCTGAGGTTTAGAGAAGGTCTGAAGGTAAAGTCTGAGGTTTAGAGAAGGTCTGAAGGTTTAGAGAAGGTCTGAAGGTAAAGTCTGAGGTTTAGAGAAGGTCTGAGGTTTAGAGAAGGTCTGAGGTTTAGAGAAGGTCTGAGGTTTAGAGAAGGTCTGAGGTTTAGAGAAGGTCTGAAGGTAAAGTCTGAGGTTTAGAGAAGGTCTGAGGTTTAGAGAAGGTCTGAGGATTAGAGAAGGTCTGAGGATTAGAGAAGGTCTGAAGGTTTAGAGAAGGTCTGAGGTTTAGAGAAGGTCTGAGGTTTAGAGAAGGTCTGAGGTTTAGAGAAGGTCTGAGGTTTAGAGAAGGTCTGAAGTTTTAGAGAAGGTCTGAAGTTTTAGAGAAGGTCTGAGGTTTAGAGAAGGTCTGAAGGTTTAGAGAAGGTCTGAGGTTTAGAGAAGGTCTGAGGTTTAGAGAAGGTCTGAAGGTAAAGTCTGAGGTTTAGAGAAGGTCTGAGGTTTAGAGAAGGTTTAGAGAAGGTCTGAGGTTTAGAGAAGGTCTGAAGGTTTAGAGAAGGTCTGAGGTTTAGAGAAGGTCTGAGGTTTAGAGAAGGTCTGAAGGTTTAGAGAAGGTCTGAGGTTTAGAGAAGGTCTGAGGTTTAGAGAAGGTCTGAAGTTTTAGAGAAGGTCTGAGGTTTAGAGAAGGTCTGAGGTTTAGAGAAGGGCTGAGGTTTAGAGAAGGTCTGAAGGTAAAGTCTGAGGTTTAGAGAAGGTCTGAAGGTTTAGAGAAGGTCTGAAGGTAAAGTCTGAGGTTTAGAGAAGGTCTGAGGTTTAGAGAAGGTCTGAGGTTTAGAGAAGGTCTGAAGGTAAAGTCTGAGGTTTAGAGAAGGTCTGAGGTTTAGAGAAGGTCTGAGGTTTAGAGAAGGTCTGAAGGTAAAGTCTGAGATTTAGAGAAGGTCTGAGGTTTAGAGAAGGTCTGAAGGTAAAGTCTGAGGTTTAGAGAAGGTCTGAGGTTTAGAGAAGGTCTGAGGTTTAGAGAAGGTCTGAAGGTTTAGAGAAGGTCTGAGGTTTAGAGAAGGTCTGAAGGTTTAGAGAAGGTCTGAGGTTTAGAGAAGGTCTGAGGTTTAGAGAAGGTCTGAAGGTTTAGAGAAGGTCTGAAGGTTTAGAGAAGGTCTGAAGGTTTAGAGAAGGTCTGAGGTTTAGAGAAGGTCTGAAGGTTTAGAGAAGGTCTGAAGGTTTAGAGAAGGTCTGAGGTTTAGAGAAGGTCTGAGGTTTAGAGAAGGGCTGAGGTTTAGATAAGGTCAGAAGGTTTAGAGAAGGTCTGAAGGTTTAGAGAAGGTCTGAAGGTTTAGAGAAGGTCTGAAGGTAAAGTCTGAGGTTTAGAGAAGGTCTGAGGTTTAGAGAAGGTCTGAAGGTAAAGTCTGAGGTTTAGAGAAGGTCTGAGGTTTAGAGAAGGTCTGAGGTTTAGAGAAGGTCTGAAGGTAAAGTCTGAGATTTAGAGAAGGTCTGAGGTTTAGAGAAGGTCTGAAGGTAAAGTCTGAGGTTTAGAGAAGGTCTGAGGTTTAGAGAAGGTCTGAAGGTTTAGAGAAGGTCTGAGGTTTAGAGAAGGTCTGAAGGTAAAGTCTGAGGTTTAGAGAAGGTCTGAGGTTTAGAGAAGGTCTGAGGTTTAGAGAAGGTCTGAAGGTTTAGAGAAGGTCTGAGGTTTAGAGAAGGTCTGAGGTTTAGAGAAGGTCAGAAGGTTTAGAGAAGGTCTGAGGTTTAGAGAAGGTCTGAAGGTTTAGAGAAGGTCTGAAGGTTTAGAGAAGGGCTGAGGTTTAGAGAAGGTCAGAAGGTTTAGAGAAGGTCTGAAGGTTTAGAGAAGGTCTGAAGGTTTAGAGAAGGTCTGAGGTTTAGAGAAGGTCTGAAGGTTTAGAGAAGGTCTGAAGGTAAAGTCTGCCCTCACCTGCTGGACAGTCGGAGCAGTCGTTGTCCCAGAGCGCTCTGCAGTCGTCCCTGATGGTCTGCGCTGGCCTTGAGGAGCAGCTGCAGGTTCCTCAGCAGCAGGACACACGGGCGCACCTCCTCTGACCTGTCCAACGCCCACAGCAGCTTGACCTCTGCAGCGGCCAGAGAGTCTGAGCACAGCGACACGCAGTCCACCTGCAGGTCACGCACACGTCAGGAGGAGACGGCGTGCGTGCAAGACAACGTGCGGGACGGCGTGGGGGCGTGCGGGACGGGCGGCGTGCGGGACAATGTGCGTGACGGCGAGCGGGATGGCGTGTGTGACGTTGTGGTGTGCGGGACGGACGGCATGCGTGCGAGACAATGTGCGGGACGGCCCGAGGGACGGCGTGCGGGACAATGTGCGGGCAGCGTGCGAGATGGCGTGAGGGACGGCGTGCGGGAAGGCGTGCGGGACGGCGTGCGGGACGGCGTGCGGGACGGCGTGCGGGCCTCACCTTTATCAGGTGCAGGTGCAGGCGGCGGGCGGCAGCTCGGATCACAGTCAGTTTGCCACTTCCTCCAGAACCACAGAGTAAAACAGAGCAGACGCCCAGAGCTCTGAGAGAAGATGGACCATCAGGACCATCAGGACCATCACACACCATCAACACCATCACACACCATCAACACCATCAACACCATCACACACCATCACACACCATCAACACCATCAACACCATCACACACCATCAACACCATCAACACCATCAACACCATCACACACCATCAACACACCATCAACACACCATCAAACTCCATCACACACCATCACACACCATCACACACCATCAACACCATCAACACCATCACACACCATCAACACCATCACACACCATCACACACCATCACACACCATCAACACCATCAACACCATCACACACCATCACACACCATCACACACCATCACACACCATCACACACCATCACACACCATCACACACCATCAACACCATCACACACCATCACACACCATCACACACCATCAACACCATCAACACCATCACACACCATCAACACCATCACACACCATCACACACCATCACACACCATCACACACCATCACACACCATCACACACCATCACACACCATCAACACCATCAAACTCCATCAAACTCCATCAACTCCATCAACTCCATCAACACCATCAACTCCATCAAACTCCATCAGGTCAGACCTGTGCTTCAGATGGGGGGCGATGATCGCACACAGACGCTCCACACTGGGGCTCAGTCCTGGAGGGTCCACACGGCTCCAGAGAGAGGCCCCGCCCACACACACAAAGGGGGCGGGGCTGTTAGTGGCCGCGCCCTGAAACACAAAGCAGATGCACATGTGGACTCCGTGTTACAGGTGACGTTGATGGTCCTCAGGGGTCTGTGGTCACCATGTAGAGCGAGGTGTGGTCTCTGTCGCACAGAAAAGCCCCCGTCGACTCGTCTTTGGCTGAACACACCCTCTGCACTCTGAAGAACAGCACGGGGCCCCTGAAGGACACAAGAACAGAGAGATCAGACCATGACCCCTGAAGGACACAAGAACAGAGAGATCAGACCATGGCCCCTGAAGGACACAAGAACAGAGAGATCAGACCATGGCCCCTGAAGGACACAAGAACAGAGAGATCAGACCATGGCCCCTGAAGGACACAAGAACAGAGAGATCAGACCATGACCCCTGAAGGACACAAGACAGAGAGATCAGACCATGGCCCCTGAAGGACAGAAGAACAGAGAGATCAGACCATGGCCCCTGAAGGACAGAAGAACAGAGAGAGATCAGATCATGACCCTTGAAGGATACAAGAACAGAGAGATCAGACCATGGCCCCTGAAGGACACAAGAACAGAGAGATCAGATCATGACCCTTGAAGGATACAAGAACAGAGAGATCAGACCATGACCCCTGAAGGACACAAGACAGAGAGATCAGACCATGACCCCTGAAGGACACAAGAACAGAGAAATCAGACCATGGCCCCTGAAGGACACAAGAACAGAGAGATCAGACCATGACCCCTGAAGGACAGAAGAACAGAGAGATCAGACCATGGCCCCTGAAGGACAGAAGAACAGAGAGATCAGACCATGACCCCTGAAGGACACAAGAACAGAGAGATCAGACCATGACCCCTGAAGGACACAAGAACAGAGAGATCAGACCATGGCCCCTGAAGGACACAAGAATAGAGAGATCAGACCATGACCCCTGAAGGACACAAGAACAGAGAGATCAGACCATGGCCCCTGAAGGACAGAAGAACAGAGAGATCAGACCATGGCCCCTGAAGGACAGAAGAACAGAGAGATCAGATCATGGCCCTTGAAGGACAGAAGAACAGAGAGATCAGACCATGGCCCCTGAAGGACAGAAGACCAGAGAGATCAGACCATGACCCCTGAAGGACACAAGAACAGAGAGATCAGACCATGGCCCCTGAAGGACACAAGAATAGAGAGATCAGACCATGCCCCTGAAGGACACAAGAACAGAGAGATCAGACCATGACCCCTGAAGGACACAAGAACAGAGAGATCAGACCATGACCCCTCAAGGACACAAGACAGAGAGATCAGACCATGGCCCCTGAAGGACACAAGAACAGAGAGATCAGACCATGACCCCTGAAGGACACAAGAACAGAGAGATCAGACCATGACCCCTGAAGAACAAAAGACAGAGAGATCAGACCGGACCCCTGAAGGACACAAGAACAGAGAGATCAGACCATGACCCCTGAAGGACACAAGAACAGAGAGATCAGACCATGGCCCCTGAAGGACACAAGAACAGAGAGATCAGACCGGACCCCTGAAAGACAGAAGAACAGAGAGATCAGACCATGACCCCTGAAGGACACAAGAACAGAGAGATCAGACCATGGCCCCTGAAGGACACAATAACAGAGAGATCAGACCATGACCCCTGAAGGACAGAAGACCAGAGAGATCAGACCATGACCCCTGAAGGACAGAAGAACAGAGAGATCAGACCATGGCCCCTGAAGGACACAAGAACAGAGAGATCAGACCATGACCTCTGAAGGACACAAGAACAGAGAGATCAGACCATGACCCCTGAAGGACACAAGAACAGAGAGATCAGACCATGACCCCTGAAGGACACAAGAACAGAGAGATCAGACCATGACCCCTGAAGGACACAAGAACAGAGAGATCAGACCATGGCCCCTGAAGGACACAAGAACAGAGAGATCAGACCATGGCCCCTGAAGGACACAAGAACAGAGAGATCAGACCATGGCCCCTGAAGGACACAAGAACAGAGAGATCAGACCATGGCCCCTGAAGGACACAAGAACAGAGAGATCAGACCATGGCCCCTGAAGGACACAAGAACAGAGAGATCAGACCATGGCCCCTGAAGGACACAAGAACAGAGAGATCAGACCATGGCCCCTGAAGGACACAAGAACAGAGAGATCAGACCATGACCTCTGAAGGACACAAGAACAGAGAGATCAGACCATGACCCCTGAAGGACACAAGAACAGAGAGATCAGACCATGACCCCTGAAGGACACAAGAACAGAGAGATCAGACCATGGCCCCTGAAGGACACAAGAACAGAGAGATCAGACCGGACCCCTGAAAGACAGAAGAACAGAGAGATCAGACCATGACCCCTGAAGGACACAAGAACAGAGAGATCAGACCATGACCCCTGAAGGACACAAGAACAGAGAGATCAGACCATGACCCCTGAAGGACACAAGAACAGAGAGATCAGACCATGACCCCTGAAGGACACAAGAACAGAGAGATCAGACCATGGCCCCTGAAGGACACAAGAACAGAGAGATCAGACCATGGCCCCTGAAGGACACAAGAACAGAGAGATCAGACCATGGCCCCTGAAGGACACAAGAACAGAGAGATCAGACCATGGCCCCTGAAGGACACAAGAACAGAGAGATCAGACCATGGCCCCTGAAGGACACAAGAACAGAGAGATCAGACCATGGCCCCTGAAGGACACAAGAACAGAGAGATCAGACCATGACCTGTACTAAAGGTCACAGAGGAGGGGCTTCGGACTGCACTGACCGCTCCTTTATCTGACGGGGTCTCGAGTCAGAACGTGGCACAGATCGTGTAAAACAGACCGGACGTACCTGAAGACCCCATGTGAGGACTGGACCAGGTCTGGATGGTTCTGAACCGGGACTGAAACCAGGTCTCCCACCGACACCAGCCTGAGAGAAGAGAAGACCCTTTGAGACCAGACCCTTTGAGACCAGACCCTTTGAGACCAGGCCCTTTGAGACCAGGCCCTTTGAGACCAGGCCCTTTGAGACCAGGCCCTTTGAGACCAGGCCCTTTGAGACCAGGCCCTTTGAGACCAGACCCTTTGAGACCAGACCCTTTGAGACCAGGCCCTTTGAGACCAGGCCCTTTGAGACCAGGCCCTTTGAGACCAGACCCTTTGAGACCAGACCCTTTGAGACCAGACCCTTTGAGACCAGACCCTTTGAGACCAGACCCTTTGAGACCAGACCCTTTGAGACCAGGCCCTTTGAGACCAGGCCCTTTGAGACCAGGCCCTTTGAGACCAGGCCCTTTGAGACCAGACCCTTGTCCTAAATGTCCTAAACCTGGGCGTGTCCTATACTTGGGCGTGGCCGTGTTTGTACATGGGCATGTCCTAAACCTGGGTGTGTTCTAAACCTGGGCATGTTTGTACCAGAGTGTGGGTGTTAGTGGGCGTGTTAGTGGGCGTGTTAGTGGGCGTGTTCATACCTGGGCGTGGTGAAGAACTCTGTCAGGACGGCATCGTAGTTCAGGGCGCTGCAGTCGTACAGTGGCGCCTCCACAGGCTGAAGGTGCAACTGCGACGCAAACGGTGGAGACGCGGACAGAGCGAGCGTCTCGGACCGCCCGGGGACGCACTCAGGAAGCCAGCGCTAAAGAGGGCGGAGCCGCAGAGAGGTTAGCACTCAGGAAGCCAGCGCTAAAGAGGGCGGAGCCGCAGAGAGGTTAGCACTCAGGAAGCCAGCGCTAAAGAGGGCGGAGCCGCAGAGAGGTTAGCACTCGGGAAGCCAGCGCTAAAGAGGGCGGAGCCGCAGAGAGGTCAGCACTCACAAATGTAAACGCAGTGAATGTAAACAAAGAGAATGTAAACAAAGAGAATGTAAACAAAGAGAATGTAAACAAAGAGAATGTAAACAAAGAGAATGTAAACGCAGTGATTGGTCGTGGACTCTTGCACTACCTTGACTCGCAGGGAGGTGGCGCTGACAGGAAGTGGCTCTCCCTCGCTCAGGTTGAACCACAGCGTCGTAGAGATGAGCCCCTCCTCCTGACCGTCCGCAATCGCCACGGAAACGAGGCGCTCCCTGGCCCCGCCCCTCGACGACAGGCGCACCCACTGAGCGTCGCAGAGGCCCAGTTTGAGCATCAGGCGTTTGGGGAGAAACAGAGAGTGATCCGAGGCACAAGGAGGACGAGAGGAGAGGACGGGGGACACCAGGACGTCCACGCCACACTCCAGAGCCTGAGAGGGAGGAACAGAGAGTGAGGGAGGACGAGAGGGAGGACGAAAGGGGAGGAGGGGGGACACCAGGACCTCCTGAGACCTCCTGAGACCTCCTGAGACCTCCTGAGACCTCCTGAGACCTCCTGAGAACACAAAACAGGGTTAATCTTCTTCTTCTCACCTGTAGGACCCCGTTAAGCCCCGCCTCCAGCAGCCGACGCCGCTCCAGCAGGGACCGCCCATTCAGACCCTCTGACATCACCGCAAAGTCCGAGACACACAGGCTGATTGGCTGAAAGGGCGCGGGGGGCGGGGTCTGCAGAGGGTCGGGCCAATCAGAGCAGTCGGTCATCAGCACACAGGTCTGAGGCGTGACCCGGCCCCTGGACACAGGACTGCAGTCCAGGACCAGGACCGGGACCAGGACCGGGACATCCAGAGTCTGAGGAGCGACAAACGACTGTAAAACAAATCCATCGATGAAACAAATACTGACATAATAAAGGACAATGGCCTTAAAGAACGCACATGTGCAGAGTCTGTGAGCACCAGCGGTTGGCCCCTCTCCACTAGCGTCAGGGGCCCACTGCGCTGCAGCAGCCCAGGTAACAGGCTCCGATCCTGGACACAGAGTCCAGATCCTCCCCTGAGACCCAGGACCACCCGGTCCAGACTGACCGGCTCCAGAGTCCGGACCGAACCAGGACCAAGGTCCGGATGAAGACGGAGGAAGAGAGGACTGACCCACAGCTGCAGCAGCCCGTCTGAGGAGAGACCAGGACCCGGTTTAGACCCGGTTTAGACCCGGTTTAGGCCCGGTTTAGGCCCGGTTGGTTTAGGCCCGGTTTAGACAGTTGTAGTATCCTGAGTGCAGTTGCACTGTGTAACTTTTCTGTCTCCATGGTGATGTTATACGTTACTGGAATGTTCCACAGTGCAGCTCATCTACAGGTCAGGTCTATGAAGAGGCGAGCGCTCGGTAATGTCAGGTTTATGTTTTTAAGTTGCACTGAAACGAGGCGATCGATTCATAACTGACATGTTATTAATATTATTAATATTATTATTAATACTATTGATATAATGGTCTTTTATGGAGTTTGTCATCTGGATTTACACAAACATCTGCTCCACCAGGAAGTCCAGCTCAGCTTTATTTTACTTTACTTTTTACTTTACTACAAAACAATCTGAACTAATCAATCAATGGAAAGAATAATCAATAGATTCATCGATTATCAAAGTGAAAAGATATTGTTGCAATAAAAAGCACCAGGAATGTAACAATCACGCCATGTTTAATGCCACACTGTGGGACATTCCAACATCTCCATGGAGCTCTCTGACCTCTGACCTCTGACCTGTGCGTCCCGCTCCGGGGCCCGCGGCTCCTCTCGGCTCCAGCTCGGTCCCGGTGCATCGCAGAAACACTCCCCGGGCTCTGGTGCTGTCGGCCCGGTGTGGAGTGAAGAGCAGCGCGGCCTGGAGCTCCGTGTCCGCTCCGTGTTCCTCCCCGAGCAGAGTCTGGAGCTGCTCCTGGGGCAAGAGCGCGTCCAGCGGGCAGAAGCCTGCGGGGAACGGGTCCAGCGCGCACAGCTCCGCCTGCGCCGCCATCACCGACCTGTCCCTGACCCGTCCCTGACCCGTCCCTGACCCGTCCCTGACCCGTCACGGAGCCTCAGAACATAACAGTTCCACGCTTCAGAGCCGCGTCTTCCGTGTTTATTGCGTGGATCTATTGGTTTATTTGCAGTTGACGCGCGGGTAAAGGCGCATTACCGCCACCGTGCGGTGTGGAGGGCTCTTGTTTCAGAATTAAAGAACTTTAAAAGCGGGTGCGTTTTAATCCTCTGGACAAACGGCCCGCGGGGCTGAGGCTGAACTGTCTCAGGTCTGGATTAAAACCAGAGGCTCCTGAACTCTAGAACATTCTTCCTCTGGATTAAAGAGACGTTGAAACACGTCACGTGTTCAGGGGTCAATGACCCGAGGGCCGTTTGTGTGTTTGTGTTCTGTTTGCATGTTCTCCTCGTGTTCTGCAGGTGAATGAGTGTGTTCTGTTTGCATGTTCTCCTTGTGTTCTGCAGGTGAATGAGTGTGTTCTGTTTGCATGTTCTCCTTGTGTTCTGCAGGTGAATGAGTGTGTTCTGTTTGCATGTTCTCCTCATGTTCTTCAGGTGAATGAGTGTTCTGTTTGCATGTTCTCCTCGTGTTCTGCAGGTGAATGAGTGTGTTCTGTTTGCATGTTCTCCTCATGTTCTTCAGGTGAATGAGTGTTCTGTTTGCATGTTCTCCTCGTGTTCTGCAGGTGAATGAGTGTGTTCTGTTTGCATGTTCTCCTCGTGTTCTGCAGGTGAATGAGTGTGTTCTGTTTGCATGTTCTCCTCATGTTCGGCAGGTGAATGAGTGTTCTGTTTGCATGTTCTCCTCGTGTTCTGCAGGTGAATGTGTGTTCTGTTTGCATGTTCTCCTCATGTTCTGCAGGTGAATGTGTGTGTTCTGTTTGCATGTTCTCCTCGTGTTCTGCAGGTGAATGTGTGTTCTGTTTGCATGTTCTCCTCGTGTTCTGCAGGTGAATGAGTGTGTTCTGTTTGCATGTTCTCCTCGTGTTCTGCAGGTGAATGAGTGTTCTGTTTGCATGTTCTCGTGTTCTGCAGGTGAATGTGTGTGTTCTGTTTGCATGTTCTCCTCGTGTTCTGCAGGTGAATGAGTGTGTTCTGTTTGCATGTTCTCGTGTTCTGCAGGTGAATGAGTGTGTTCTGTTTGCATGTTCTCCTCGTGTTCTGCAGGTGAATGAGTGTTCTGTTTGCATGTTCTCCTCGTGTTCTGCAGGTGAATGAGTGTGTTCTGTTTGCATGTTCTCCTTGTGTTCTGCAGGTGAATGAGTGTGTTCTGTTTGCATGTTCTCCTTGTGTTCTGCAGGTGAATGAGTGTGTTCTGTTTGCATGTTCTCCTCATGTTCTTCAGGTGAATGAGTGTTCTGTTTGCATGTTCTCCTCGTGTTCTGCAGGTGAATGAGTGTGTTCTGTTTGCATGTTCTCCTCATGTTCTTCAGGTGAATGAGTGTTCTGTTTGCATGTTCTCCTCGTGTTCTGCAGGTGAATGAGTGTGTTCTGTTTGCATGTTCTCCTCGTGTTCTGCAGGTGAATGAGTGTGTTCTGTTTGCATGTTCTCCTCATGTTCGGCAGGTGAATGAGTGTTCTGTTTGCATGTTCTCCTCGTGTTCTGCAGGTGAATGTGTGTGTTCTGTTTGCATGTTCTCCTTGTGTTCTGCAGGTGAATGAGTGTGTTCTGTTTGCATGTTCTCCTTGTGTTCTGCAGGTGAATGAGTGTGTTCTGTTTGCATGTTCTCCTCATGTTCTTCAGGTGAATGAGTGTTCTGTTTGCATGTTCTCCTCGTGTTCTGCAGGTGAATGAGTGTGTTCTGTTTGCATGTTCTCCTCGTGTTCTGCAGGTGAATGAGTGTGTTCTGTTTGCATGTTCTCCTTGTGTTCTGCAGGTGAATGAGTGTGTTCTGTTTGCATGTTCTCCTCATGTTCTTCAGGTGAATGAGTGTTCTGTTTGCATGTTCTCCTCGTGTTCTGCAGGTGAATGAGTGTGTTCTGTTTGCATGTTCTCCTCATGTTCTTCAGGTGAATGAGTGTTCTGTTTGCATGTTCTCCTCGTGTTCTGCAGGTGAATGAGTGTGTTCTGTTTGCATGTTCTCCTCGTGTTCTGCAGGTGAATGAGTGTGTTCTGTTTGCATGTTCTCCTCATGTTCGGCAGGTGAATGAGTGTTCTGTTTGCATGTTCTCCTCGTGTTCTGCAGGTGAATGTGTGTGTTCTGTTTGCATGTTCTCCTCATGTTCTGCAGGTGAATGAGTGTTCTGTTTGTATGTTCTCCTCATGTTCTGCAGGTGAATGAGTGTTCTGTTTGCATGTTCTCCTCGTGTTCTGCAGGTGAATGTGTGTGTTCTGTTTGCATGTTCTACTCATGTTCTGCAGGTGAATGAGTGTTCTGTTTGCATGTTCTCCTCGTGTTCTGCAGGTGAATGTGTGTTCTGTTTGCATGTTCTCCTCATGTTCTGCAGGTGAATGTGTGTGTTCTGTTTGCATGTTCTCCTCGTGTTCTGCAGGTGAATGTGTGTTCTGTTTGCATGTTCTCCTCGTGTTCTGCAGGTGAATGAGTGTGTTCTGTTTGCATGTTCTCCTCGTGTTCTGCAGGTGAATGAGTGTTCTGTTTGCATGTTCTCGTGTTCTGCAGGTGAATGTGTGTGTTCTGTTTGCATGTTCTCCTCGTGTTCTGCAGGTGAATGAGTGTGTTCTGTTTGCATGTTCTCGTGTTCTGCAGGTGAATGAGTGTGTTCTGTTTGCATGTTCTCCTCGTGTTCTGCAGGTGAATGAGTGTTCTGTTTGCATGTTCTCCTCGTGTTCTGCAGGTGAATGAGTGTGTTCTGTTTGCATGTTCTCTTGTTCTGCAGGTGAATGTGTGTGTTCTGTTTGCATGTTCTCCTCATGTTCTGCAGGTGAATGAGTGTTCTGTTTGCGTGTTCTGCAGGTGAATGAGTGTTTTCTGTTTGCATGTTCTCCTCATGTTCTGCAGGTGAATGAGTGTTCTGTTTGCATGTTCTCCTCGTGTTCTGCAGGTGAATGTGTGTGTTCTGTTTGCATGTTCTCCTCATGTTCTGCAGGTGAATGAGTGTTCTGTTTGCGTGTTCTGCAGGTGAATGAGTGTGTTCTGTTTGTATGTTCTCCTCATGTTCTGCAGGTGAATGAGTGTTCTGTTTGCATGTTCTCCTCGTGTTCTGCAGGTGAATGTGTGTGTTCTGTTTGCATGTTCTACTCATGTTCTGCAGGTGAATGAGTGTTCTGTTTGCATGTTCTCCTCGTGTTCTGCAGGTGAATGTGAGTTCTGTTTGCATGTTCTCCTCATGTTCTGCAGGTGAATGTGTGTTCTGTTTGCATGTTCTCCTCGTGTTCTGCAGGTGAATGAGTGTGTTCTGTTTGCATGTTCTCCTCGTGTTCTGCAGGTGAATGAGTGTTCTGTTTGCATGTTCTCATGTTCTGCAGGTGAATGAGTGTGTTCTGTTTGCATGTTCTCCTTGTGTTCTGCAGGTGAATGAGTGTGTTCTGTTTGCATGTTCTCCTTGTGTTCTGCAGGTGAATGAGTGTGTTCTGTTTGCATGTTCTCCTCATGTTCTTCAGGTGAATGAGTGTTCTGTTTGCATGTTCTCCTCGTGTTCTGCAGGTGAATGAGTGTGTTCTGTTTGCATGTTCTCCTCATGTTCTTCAGGTGAATGAGTGTTCTGTTTGCATGTTCTCCTCGTGTTCTGCAGGTGAATGAGTGTGTTCTGTTTGCATGTTCTCCTCGTGTTCTGCAGGTGAATGAGTGTGTTCTGTTTGCATGTTCTCCTCATGTTCGGCAGGTGAATGAGTGTTCTGTTTGCATGTTCTCCTCGTGTTCTGCAGGTGAATGTGTGTGTTCTGTTTGCATGTTCTCCTCATGTTCTGCAGGTGAATGAGTGTTCTGTTTGTATGTTCTCCTCATGTTCTGCAGGTGAATGAGTGTTCTGTTTGCATGTTCTCCTCGTGTTCTGCAGGTGAATGTGTGTGTTCTGTTTGCATGTTCTACTCATGTTCTGCAGGTGAATGAGTGTTCTGTTTGCATGTTCTCCTCGTGTTCTGCAGGTGAATGTGTGTTCTGTTTGCATGTTCTCCTCATGTTCTGCAGGTGAATGTGTGTGTTCTGTTTGCATGTTCTCCTCGTGTTCTGCAGGTGAATGTGTGTTCTGTTTGCATGTTCTCCTCGTGTTCTGCAGGTGAATGAGTGTGTTCTGTTTGCATGTTCTCCTCGTGTTCTGCAGGTGAATGAGTGTTCTGTTTGCATGTTCTCGTGTTCTGCAGGTGAATGTGTGTGTTCTGTTTGCATGTTCTCCTCGTGTTCTGCAGGTGAATGAGTGTGTTCTGTTTGCATGTTCTCGTGTTCTGCAGGTGAATGAGTGTGTTCTGTTTGCATGTTCTCCTCGTGTTCTGCAGGTGAATGAGTGTTCTGTTTGCATGTTCTCCTCGTGTTCTGCAGGTGAATGAGTGTGTTCTGTTTGCATGTTCTCCTTGTGTTCTGCAGGTGAATGAGTGTGTTCTGTTTGCATGTTCTCCTTGTGTTCTGCAGGTGAATGAGTGTGTTCTGTTTGCATGTTCTCCTCATGTTCTTCAGGTGAATGAGTGTTCTGTTTGCATGTTCTCCTCGTGTTCTGCAGGTGAATGAGTGTGTTCTGTTTGCATGTTCTCCTCATGTTCTTCAGGTGAATGAGTGTTCTGTTTGCATGTTCTCCTCGTGTTCTGCAGGTGAATGAGTGTGTTCTGTTTGCATGTTCTCCTCGTGTTCTGCAGGTGAATGAGTGTGTTCTGTTTGCATGTTCTCCTCATGTTCGGCAGGTGAATGAGTGTTCTGTTTGCATGTTCTCCTCGTGTTCTGCAGGTGAATGTGTGTGTTCTGTTTGCATGTTCTCCTTGTGTTCTGCAGGTGAATGAGTGTGTTCTGTTTGCATGTTCTCCTTGTGTTCTGCAGGTGAATGAGTGTGTTCTGTTTGCATGTTCTCCTCATGTTCTTCAGGTGAATGAGTGTTCTGTTTGCATGTTCTCCTCGTGTTCTGCAGGTGAATGAGTGTGTTCTGTTTGCATGTTCTCCTCGTGTTCTGCAGGTGAATGAGTGTGTTCTGTTTGCATGTTCTCCTTGTGTTCTGCAGGTGAATGAGTGTGTTCTGTTTGCATGTTCTCCTCATGTTCTTCAGGTGAATGAGTGTTCTGTTTGCATGTTCTCCTCGTGTTCTGCAGGTGAATGAGTGTGTTCTGTTTGCATGTTCTCCTCATGTTCTTCAGGTGAATGAGTGTTCTGTTTGCATGTTCTCCTCGTGTTCTGCAGGTGAATGAGTGTGTTCTGTTTGCATGTTCTCCTCGTGTTCTGCAGGTGAATGAGTGTGTTCTGTTTGCATGTTCTCCTCATGTTCGGCAGGTGAATGAGTGTTCTGTTTGCATGTTCTCCTCGTGTTCTGCAGGTGAATGTGTGTGTTCTGTTTGCATGTTCTCCTCATGTTCTGCAGGTGAATGAGTGTTCTGTTTGTATGTTCTCCTCATGTTCTGCAGGTGAATGAGTGTTCTGTTTGCATGTTCTCCTCGTGTTCTGCAGGTGAATGTGTGTGTTCTGTTTGCATGTTCTACTCATGTTCTGCAGGTGAATGAGTGTTCTGTTTGCATGTTCTCCTCGTGTTCTGCAGGTGAATGTGTGTTCTGTTTGCATGTTCTCCTCATGTTCTGCAGGTGAATGTGTGTGTTCTGTTTGCATGTTCTCCTCGTGTTCTGCAGGTGAATGTGTGTTCTGTTTGCATGTTCTCCTCGTGTTCTGCAGGTGAATGAGTGTGTTCTGTTTGCATGTTCTCCTCGTGTTCTGCAGGTGAATGAGTGTTCTGTTTGCATGTTCTCGTGTTCTGCAGGTGAATGTGTGTGTTCTGTTTGCATGTTCTCCTCGTGTTCTGCAGGTGAATGAGTGTGTTCTGTTTGCATGTTCTCGTGTTCTGCAGGTGAATGAGTGTGTTCTGTTTGCATGTTCTCCTCGTGTTCTGCAGGTGAATGAGTGTTCTGTTTGCATGTTCTCCTCGTGTTCTGCAGGTGAATGAGTGTGTTCTGTTTGCATGTTCTCTTGTTCTGCAGGTGAATGTGTGTGTTCTGTTTGCATGTTCTCCTCATGTTCTGCAGGTGAATGAGTGTTCTGTTTGCGTGTTCTGCAGGTGAATGAGTGTTTTCTGTTTGCATGTTCTCCTCATGTTCTGCAGGTGAATGAGTGTTCTGTTTGCATGTTCTCCTCGTGTTCTGCAGGTGAATGTGTGTGTTCTGTTTGCATGTTCTCCTCATGTTCTGCAGGTGAATGAGTGTTCTGTTTGCGTGTTCTGCAGGTGAGTGTGTTCTGTTTGTATGTTCTCCTCATGTTCTGCAGGTGAATGAGTGTTCTGTTTGCATGTTCTCCTCGTGTTCTGCAGGTGAATGTGTGTGTTCTGTTTGCATGTTCTACTCATGTTCTGCAGGTGAATGAGTGTTCTGTTTGCATGTTCTCCTCGTGTTCTGCAGGTGAATGTGTGTTCTGTTTGCATGTTCTCCTCATGTTCTGCAGGTGAATGTGTGTTCTGTTTGCATGTTCTCCTCGTGTTCTGCAGGTGAATGAGTGTGTTCTGTTTGCATGTTCTCCTCGTGTTCTGCAGGTGAATGAGTGTTCTGTTTGCATGTTCTCGTGTTCTGCAGGTGAATGTGTGTGTTCTGTTTGCATGTTCTCCTCGTGTTCTGCAGGTGAATGAGTGTGTTCTGTTTGCATGTTCTCCTCGTGTTCTGCAGGTGAATGAGTGTGTTCTGTTTGCATGTTCTCATGTTCTGCAGGTGAATGAGTGTGTTCTGTTTGCATGTTCTCCTCGTGTTCTGCAGGTGAATGAGTGTTCTGTTTGCATGTTCTCCTCGTGTTCTGCAGGTGAATGTGTGTTCTGTTTGCATGTTCTCCTCATGTTCTGCAGGTGAATGTGTGTTCTGTTTGCATGTTCTCCTCGTGTTCTGCAGGTGAATGAGTGTGTTCTGTTTGCATGTTCTCCTCGTGTTCTGCAGGTGAATGAGTGTTCTGTTTGCATGTTCTCGTGTTCTGCAGGTGAATGTGTGTGTTCTGTTTGCATGTTCTCCTCGTGTTCTGCAGGTGAATGAGTGTTCTGTTTGCATGTTCTCGTGTTCTGCAGGTGAATGTGTGTGTTGTTTGCATGTTCTCCTCGTGTTCTGCAGGTGAATGAGTGTGTTCTGTTTGCATGTTCTCCTCGTGTTCTGCAGGTGAATGAGTGTGTTCTGTTTGCATGTTCTCATGTTCTGCAGGTGAATGAGTGTGTTCTGTTTGCATGTTCTCCTCGTGTTCTGCAGGTGAATGAGTGTGTTCTGTTTGCATGTTCTCCTCGTGTTCTGCAGGTGAATGAGTGTTCTGTTTGCATGTTCTCCTCGTGTTCTGCAGGTGAATGAGTGTGTTCTGTTTGCATGTTCTCATGTTCTGCAGGTGAATGTGTGTGTTCTGTTTGCATGTTCTCCTCGTGTTCTGCAGGTGAATGAGTGTTCTGTTTGCATGTTCTCCTCGTGTTCCGACCAAATAAATATGAAATAAACTCACATAAATCCATCTCATGTTTTATTACGATCAATGACACAAATACAACACATTTGAATCATAAATTATTCTGGATCAAAACACTTTTATTTAGAGTTCAAAGCAGAACTAAACGTTTTTTACATCTTCAGTTTTTCCAAATGAACTCACGTGTTCACGTTTCTTCTTCACGTGTTTCTGGACGTCAGGGTCAGAACGTTCTGCTTTCAGTCTGTGCTCTGCTCTGGAGGCGGGGCTTGTCCCACGGCTGCGTCTGATTGGCTGGAGCTCCTGAGGGCTCGCTCCGATTGGACGGAGCTCTTCATGGCCTTCTGCATGAGCCAAGTGAACAGATGAACCGAGACGAAGGCTCCGCCCACAGCCCACGCCCAGTTTCTCCTCAGCCAATTGTGAGGCCGCATTTTCAATCTGCGAAAACAAGACAAGCGTCAGCAACAAGAGCGCCCCCTGTGTCTGTGAGAGGAAGAGCGCCCCCTGTGTCTGTGAGAGGAAGAGCGCCCCCTGTGTCTGTGAGAGGAAGAGCGCCCCCTGTGTCTGTGAGAGGAAGAGCGCCCCCTGTGTCTGTGAGAGGAAGAGCGCCCCCTGTGTCTGTGAGAGGAAGAGCGCCCCCTGTGTCTGTGAGAGGAAGAGCGCCCCCTGTGTCTGTGAGAGGAAGAGCGCCCCCTGTGTCTGTGAGAGGAAGAGCGCCCCCTGTGTCTGTGAGAGGAAGAGCGCCCCCTGTGTCTGTGAGAGGAAGAGCGCCCCCTGTGTCTGTGAGAGGAAGAGCGCCCCCTGTGTCTGTGAGAGGAAGAGCGCCCCCCGTGCCTGTGAGAGGAAGAGCGCCCCCCGTGTCTGTGAGAGGAAGAGCGCCCCCCGTGTCTGTGAGAGGAAGAGCGCCCCCCGTGTCTGTGAGAGGAAGAGCGCCCCCCGTGTCTGTGAGAGGAAGAGCGCCCCCCGTGTCTGTGAGAGGAAGAGCGCCCCCCGTGTCTGTGAGGGGAAGAGCGCCCCCCGTGTCTGTGAGAGGAAGAGCGCCCCCCGTGTCTGTGTGAGAGGAAGAGCGCCCCCTGTGTCTGTGAGGGGAAGAGCGCCCCCTGTGTCTGTGAGAGAGGAAGAGCGCCCCCTGTGTGTGTGTGAGAGGAAGAGCGCCCCCTGTGTGTGTGTGAGAGGAAGAGCGCCCCCTGCGTGTGTGTGAGAGGAAGAGCGCCCCCTGTGTGTGTGTGAGAGGAAGAGCGCCCCCTGTGTGTGAGAGGAAGAGCGCCCCCTGTGTCTGTGAGAGGAAGAGCGCCCCCTGTGCCTGTGAGAGGAAGAGCGCCCCCTGTGCCTGTGAGAGGAAGAGCGCCCCCTGTGCCTGTGAGAGGAAGAGCGCCCCCTGTGTCTGTGAGAGGAAGAGCGCCCCCTGTGTCTGTGAGAGGAAGAGCGCCCCCTGTGTGTGAGAGGAAGGAGGAAGAGCGCCCCCTGTGTATGTGAGAGGAAGAGCGCCCCCTGTGTCTGTGAGAGGAAGAGCGCCCCCCGTGTCTGTGAGAGGAAGAGCGCCCCCCGTGTCTGTGAGGGGAAGAGCGCCCCCCGTGTCTGTGTGAGAGGAAGAGCGCCCCCTGTGCCTGTGAGAGGAAGAGCGCCCCCTGTGTCTGTGAGAGGAAGAGCGCCCCCTGTGTCTGTGAGAGGAAGAGCGCCCCCTGTGTCTGTGAGAGGAAGAGCGCCCCCTGTGTCTGTGAGAGGAAGAGCGCCCCCTGTGTCTGTGAGAGGAAGAGCGCCCCCCGTGTCTGTGAGAGGAAGAGCGCCCCCCGTGTCTGTGAGGGGAAGAGCGCCCCCCGTGTCTGTGTGAGAGGAAGAGCGCCCCCTGTGCCTGTGAGAGGAAGAGCGCCCCCTGTGTCTGTGAGAGGAAGAGCGCCCCCTGTGTCTGTGAGAGGAAGAGCGCCCCCTGTGTGTGAGAGGAAGGAGGAAGAGCGCCCCCTGTGTCTGTGAGAGGAAGAGCGCCCCCTGTGTCTGTGAGAGGAAGAGCGCCCCCTGTGTCTGTGAGAGGAAGAGCGCCCCCCGTGTCTGTGAGAGGAAGAGCGCCCCCCGTGTCTGTGAGGGGAAGAGCGCCCCCCGTGTCTGTGTGAGAGGAAGAGCGCCCCCTGTGTCTGTGAGGGGAAGAGCGCCCCCTGTGTCTGTGAGAGAGGAAGAGCGCCCCCTGTGTGTGTGTGAGAGGAAGAGCGCCCCCTGTGTGTGTGTGAGAGGAAGAGCGCCCCCTGTGTGTGTGTGAGAGGAAGAGCGCCCCCTGTGCGTGTGAGAGGAAGAGCGCCCCCTGTGCCTGTGAGAGGAAGAGCGCCCCCTGTGCCTGTGAGAGGAAGAGCGCCCCCTGTGTCTGTGAGAGGAAGAGCGCCCCCTGTGTCTGTGAGAGGAAGAGCGCCCCCTGTGTGTGAGAGGAAGGAGGAAGAGCGCCCCCTGTGTCTGTGAGAGGAAGAGCGCCCCCTGTGTCTGTGAGAGGAAGAGCGCCCCCTGTGTCTGTGAGAGGAAGAGCGCCCCCTGTGTCTGTGAGAGGAAGAGCGCCCCCCGTGTCTGTGAGGGGAAGAGCGCCCCCTGTGTCTGTGAGAGAGGAAGAGCGCCCCCTGTGTGTGTGAGAGAGGAAGAGCGCCCCCTGTGTGTGTGTGAGAGGAAGAGCGCCCCCTGTGTGTGTGTGAGAGGAAGAGCGCCCCCTGTGCGTGTGAGAGGAAGAGCGCCCCCTGTGCCTGTGAGAGGAAGAGCGCCCCCTGTGCCTGTGAGAGGAAGAGCGCCCCCTGTGTCTGTGAGAGGAAGAGCGCCCCCCGTGTCTGTGAGAGGAAGAGCGCCCCCCGTGTCTGTGAGGGGAAGAGCGCCCCCTGTGTCTGTGAGAGAGGAAGAGCGCCCCCTGTGTGTGTGAGAGAGGAAGAGCGCCCCCTGTGTGTGTGTGAGAGGAAGAGCGCCCCCTGTGTGTGTGTGAGAGGAAGAGCGCCCCCTGTGTGTGTGTGAGAGGAAGAGCGCCCCCTGTGCCTGTGAGAGGAAGAGCGCCCCCTGTGCCTGTGAGAGGAAGAGCGCCCCCTGTGTCTGTGAGAGGAAGAGCGCCCCCTGTGTCTGTGAGAGGAAGAGCGCCCCCTGTGTCTGTGAGAGGAAGAGCGCCCCCTGTGTCTGTGAGAGGAAGAGCGCCCCCTGTGTGTGTGAGAGAGGAAGAGCGCCCCCTGTGTGTGTGTGAGAGGAAGAGCGCCCCCTGTGTGTGTGTGAGAGGAAGAGCGCCCCCTGTGCCTGTGAGAGGAAGAGCGCCCCCTGTGCCTGTGAGAGGAAGAGCGCCCCCTGTGCCTGTGAGAGGAAGAGCGCCCCCTGTGTCTGTGAGAGGAAGAGCGCCCCCTGTGTCTGTGAGAGGAAGAGCGCCCCCTGTGTCTGTGAGAGGAAGAGCGCCCCCTGTGTCTGTGAGAGGAAGAGCGCCCCCTGTGTCTGTGAGAGGAAGAGCGCCCCCTGTGTCTGTGAGAGGAAGAGCGCCCCCCGTGTCTGTGAGAGGAAGAGCGCCCCCCGTGTCTGTGAGAGGAAGAGCGCCCCCCGTGTCTGTGAGGGGAAGAGCGCCCCCCGTGTCTGTGAGGGGAAGAGCGCCCCCCGTGTCTGTGAGAGGAAGAGCGCCCCCCGTGTCTGTGTGAGAGGAAGAGCGCCCCCCGTGTCTGTGAGAGAGGAAGAGCGCCCCCTGTGTGTGTGTGAGAGGAAGAGCGCCCCCTGTGTGTGTGTGAGAGGAAGAGCGCCCCCTGTGTGTGTGTGAGAGGAAGAGCGCCCCCTGTGTGTGTGTGAGAGGAAGAGCGCCCCCTGTGTGTGAGAGGAAGAGCGCCCCCTGTGTCTGTGAGAGGAAGAGCGCCCCCTGTGCCTGTGAGAGGAAGAGCGCCCCCTGTGCCTGTGAGAGGAAGAGCGCCCCCTGTGTCTGTGAGAGGAAGAGCGCCCCCTGTGTCTGTGAGAGGAAGAGCGCCCCCTGTGTCTGTGAGAGGAAGAGCGCCCCCTGTGTCTGTGAGGGGAAGAGCGCCCCCCGTGTCTGTGAGGGGAAGAGCGCCCCCTGTGTCTGTGAGAGAGGAAGAGCGCCCCCTGTGTGTGTGAGAGAGGAAGAGCGCCCCCTGTGTGTGTGTGAGAGGAAGAGCGCCCCCTGTGTGTGTGTGAGAGGAAGAGCGCCCCCTGTGCGTGTGAGAGGAAGAGCGCCCCCTGTGCCTGTGAGAGGAAGAGCGCCCCCTGTGCCTGTGAGAGGAAGAGCGCCCCCTGTGTCTGTGAGAGGAAGAGCGCCCCCTGTGTCTGTGAGAGGAAGAGCGCCCCCTGTGTGTGAGAGGAAGAGCGCCCCCCGTGTCTGTGAGAGGAAGAGCGCCCCCCGTGTCTGTGAGAGGAAGAGCGCCCCCCGTGTCTGTGAGAGGAACAGCGCCCCCTGTGTCTGTGAGAGGAAGAGCGCCCCCTGTGTCTGTGAGAGGAAGAGCGCCCCCTGTGTCTGTGAGAGGAAGAGCGCCCCCTGTGTCTGTGAGAGGAAGAGCGCCCCCTGTGTCTGTGAGAGGAAGAGCGCCCCCTGTGTCTGTGAGAGGAAGAGCGCCCCCTGTGTCTGTGAGAGGAAGAGCGCCCCCTGTGTCTGTGAGAGGAAGAGCGCCCCCCGTGTCTGTGAGAGGAAGAGCGCCCCCCGTGTCTGTGAGAGGAAGAGCGCCCCCCGTGTCTGTGAGGGGAAGAGCGCCCCCCGTGTCTGTGAGAGGAAGAGCGCCCCCCGTGTCTGTGAGGGGAAGAGCGCCCCCTGTGTCTGTGAGAGGAAGAGCGCCCCCTGTGTGTGTGTGAGAGGAAGAGCGCCCCCCGTGTCTGTGAGGGGAAGAGCGCCCCCCGTGTCTGTGTGAGAGGAAGAGCGCCCCCTGTGTCTGTGAGAGGAAGAGCGCCCCCTGTGTGTGTGTGAGAGGAAGAGCGCCCCCTGTGTGTGTGTGAGAGGAAGAGCGCCCCCTGTGTGTGTGTGAGAGGAAGAGCGCCCCCTGTGTGTGTGAGAGGAAGAGCGCCCCCTGTGCCTGTGAGAGGAAGAGCGCCCCCTGTGCCTGTGAGAGGAAGAGCGCCCCCTGTGTCTGAGAGGAAGAGCGCCCCCTGTGTCTGTGAGAGGAAGAGCGCCCCCTGTGTGTGAGAGGAAGGAGGAAGAGCGCCCCCTGTGTCTGTGAGAGGAAGAGCGCCCCCTGTGTCTGTGAGAGGAAGAGCGCCCCCTGTGTCTGTGAGAGGAAGAGCGCCCCCTGTGTCTGTGAGAGGAAGAGCGCCCCCCGTGTCTGTGAGGGGAAGAGCGCCCCCTGTGTCTGTGAGAGAGGAAGAGCGCCCCCTGTGTGTGTGAGAGAGGAAGAGCGCCCCCTGTGTGTGTGTGAGAGGAAGAGCGCCCCCTGTGTGTGTGTGAGAGGAAGAGCGCCCCCTGTGTGTGTGAGAGGAAGAGCGCCCCCTGTGCCTGTGAGAGGAAGAGCGCCCCCTGTGCCTGTGAGAGGAAGAGCGCCCCCTGTGTCTGTGAGAGGAAGAGCGCCCCCTGTGTCTGTGAGAGGAAGAGCGCCCCCTGTGTGTGAGAGGAAGGAGGAAGAGCGCCCCCTGTGTCTGTGAGAGGAAGAGCGCCCCCTGTGTCTGTGAGAGGAAGAGCGCCCCCTGTGTCTGTGAGAGGAAGAGCGCCCCCTGTGTCTGTGAGAGGAAGAGCGCCCCCTGTGTCTGTGAGAGGAAGAGCGCCCCCTGTGTCTGTGAGAGGAAGAGCGCCCCCCGTGTCTGTGAGAGGAAGAGCGCCCCCTGTGTCTGTGAGAGGAACAGCGCCCCCTGTGTCTGTGAGAGGAAGAGCGCCCCCTGTGTCTGTGAGAGGAAGAGCGCCCCCTGTGTCTGTGAGAGGAAGAGCGCCCCCTGTGTCTGTGAGAGGAAGAGCGCCCCCTGTGTCTGTGAGAGAGGAAGAGCGCCCCCTGTGTCTGTGAGAGGAAGAGCGCCCCCTGTGTGTGTGTGAGGGGAAGAGCGCCCCCTGTGTCTGTGTGAGAGGAAGAGCGCCCCCTGTGTCTGAGAGGAAGAGCGAGGAGAACGTGGGGAGAACACGGGGAGGACACTCACACCTCTACTCGCGCTTAGCTCCCGCGGCAGACGGAGTGGACGAGAGGAAGGCCACGATGCCCGGCTCGGGGGTCTCGGGGTCACGGGGTCGTCTCAGCGGGTTAGTCTCCTTCAGCCGGTACCAGCCCAAGTGCACCAGGCCCAGAGCGGAGCCCATCACGATCAGAACCTTATAGTTCCTCCAGAACCGAGCCACGCCCATCCTGCTGGACACACGGAGATCTGAGGAGGACGAGAAGATGGACACTCGGTCTGACACGTCTAGAACAAAACCTCATGAGTTCACACAACAGGGTAAAAGTTCACACTACAGGGTCAAAGTTCACACAACAGGGTCAAAGTTCACACTACAGGGTCAGAACCACTATTATATTCCAGATTTAATTCAACATTTTGCCCGTTTGTCCTCGGTAAAGTTTGTAATTCTACTTCCTGTTGGACGTGAGCACAAATATGACACAGGTAGAGGTGATGTCACAGCCGTTACCGTAGCAACCAGGCTGTAAACAAGAGCCAAACTCCACATAAATGACACAACAGTTTACCACAGATGCCCTCCCACCAAACGGAGTCAAAATTGGAAAAACACACATTCGTACAGAGCGCGGCGTCGTCTCTAAACTAAACTAAACCGTATCATTTATAAAACGTACGGACAAAACTCAAACTTGCTCATTCTTAATTTCGCTCGGTTTTTTAACCATTTTAAGCTCATTTTCCCGTGTCAAATCATTTTTACAGATCACAAACTTGAAAACTCATTTAAGCAACATTGACCCCTCTTTTGAAATGAGACCCCTGACGCCGTCTCCATGGGAACGCGTTTAAGTTCAATGCCGCACTGAGCACAAGCCAGACCACCACCAGGAAAGTGACGCAATGCACCTTTAATAACTGCGTTTAAACAGACAAACCGGAAACACAACCGCAAACTTAAAATGTAACACATACTTAAAAACAAAACACATTTTATATTCAGTTACGTAACGTTCCTTCGCGTTCAGATTTGACATTTGTCGTTTTCTACACAAAGTATTTTGTGTTTAAAGCTTTAAAACACAATAGTCCTGACGCGTGTTTAAGTCGTAAACACGTTTGAAAGCTTTAAACACTTTAAACTTCTCTCACCTTCAGAGACGTGCTGCGGCTCCGGGCGGCGCCATCTTTGCCGGGGGTCCTTCTGGGTCCTTCCAGCTACTTCCGGGTCCTCGGCTGAAGCCCCCCCCCGCTCCGCCCGGCACAGATTTACGCACTCACCGTTTCAAATACCACGGCTGTTCCGTTACGACCGCGTTCAAACACGTGACCGGGTGCGTAACACGTCTAAATACAGCGGAAAGACAAAATGTGGCGTTAGTTTTGATCAGGCGCCACGCGGGACACCTCCGTCTGTGCCGCGTTTTTTCCCCTCCGCTTTGTTTATTCTTTATTGACAAAAAAACAACACAGTTACAAAACAAATGTCACAGAAGCAGTTATTTGGACTGGAACGTGTTCAAAAGGACATTAGAAGGACATTATTACATCTTTTTGACTATTTTATGTATTGCTGGGTTTCTGAGGACATTTTATGAGACAGTAATATTAAATACAGATTGGGCGGGAAACTGAAATAAATGCGGTTAAAATTCAGGTTCTAGGGCCTAATCCCAGCTCAAAATGCAGTTAACATTTTCTTTATAAGAGCTTTTCTGTTAAGTGCGTGTGTGTGTGTTTTTTAAGTTATCTGTTCTTTTACTTCTGTACCTACTTCTTGTTGCAACACTGGAATTTCCCCATCATGTGGCCAAATAAAGGCTTATCTTTGCCATCTTGTCCCCTTGGATAACAAGGAACTTAACAAAAAAAATCTTCGATAAAACATTGATATCGTATTAGGCCTATATACAATTATTTTGTCATTAGTCTTATTATAAGAACGTTCAGAAAGTTACACACTAAAACTCACGACCGAAAAACTGTAACAAACGTTCAGAATCAGTTTGCGCACGCCAATTGTGACCAGTTTTTAGTTTAGTTTAGATTTGTGACCAGTTCTTTTAGTTTAGTTTAGATTTGTGACCAGTTCTTTTAGTTCAGTTTAGATTTGTGACCAGTTTTTAGTTCCAAGACGAAGCGCCAGGAAGAATATATAAAACACATGGGGAATTGTGTGTGTTTAATGTGTATTTGTACACTGAATTACCCAACTAACCCTTTACCGCCACAAATACATCACAAAATACACAGTAAGTACCACGTTTGTACCAATAAAACTGGTGTTACTCCAACAGTGAAGTATGAACTAAACTGAGGCGACAGAGACGGGGTTAATCCATAGTTGTTCTGTTTATTATTTCAATAAATTAAAAATTAAATTAAAAAGGTAACAGAATCCCAAAGGGGAGGCGGCCTGCAGCGCTCAGGATTCTCTCCAAAATAAAATCCAAAAGTGTCCTCTGCGTTTCCAGTGTGAACCTTAAACCGAAGCTCTGGAAAAGTCTCTAGAAAACCAGCGTTTGTACAGTGCATACCAGCAGCGTTTGTACAGTGCATACCAGCAGCGTTTGTACAGTGCATACCAGCAGCGTTTGTACAGTGCATACCAGCAGCGTTTGTACAGTGCATACCAGCAGCGTTTGTACAGTGCATACCAGCAGCGTTTGTACAGTGCATACCAGCAGCGTTTGTACAGTGCATACCAGCAGCGTTTGTACAGTGCATACCAGCAGCGTTTGTACAGTGCATACCAGCAGCGTTTGTACAGTGCATACCAGCAGCGTTTGTACAGTGCATACCAGCAGCGTTTGTACAGTGCATACCAGCAGCGTTTGTACAGTGCATACCAGCAGCGTTTGTACAGTGCATACCAGCGTTTGTACAGTGCATACCAGCAGCTTTTGTACAGTGCATACCAGCAGCGTTTGTACAGTGCATACCAGCGTTTGTACAGTGCATACGTCGGAGCTCCGCCCGGAAACCGCTGTAAAAATGTCTGTACAAGATTCAATATGATTATGAGGAATGATCAGGTTTGGCGTTGAAATGGAAACGTGGCAAAACAACGGCGCGAAACGGGTTTGAACGAGGTGAACTTTGACATGCTGGACCGGTTTAAAGGACACATATTCTGCATCGTTTGTGTCGTTGTCCTTTAAACTCGTGTTGTAAGACTTAAAATAATGTTTGTACTGAAAACCACACACAACCTTCTCTTAAATGTGTGTTAGCGCTCGTCAAAATGTGTGTTAGCGCTCCATCTACTGGCAGCAGAGGACACTCCCACGGGGAAATGAACAAAAAGCTAGCTTGCCCTGACGTGCTGATGCAAACACGCGGTGGTAATGTAGAGGTTTTGCGATGGGAACGATTCTGCTGATGATTTACGGCCTTCAAATCGAGCTCCAGACGTCGCCCTTTGACGCCGCAAATCTGGAAAAGGTGTTTTTGTGAGGCTCAGAAGGACAACCTCGCAAACATGAAGGAAACGGGCGCGAATCAAGCTAAAGGCAACTCCAGCCACATTTCTGTTGAGAGAAGAATATCTTATAACAGTAAATTCTGCATAATATGTGTCCTTTAAAGCTGCACTATGTAACTTTTCTCTGGCATTTGATGTGTTCGACTGTTCAAAAAAACCTTGAAATTTGACTAAATTGATAGCAGTAAATGAAGAAATAATCCACGACGACATAATCTTCTTCGTTATTCTAAAGAGGCGCTCTGGATCTTTTCTGGTGAACAGTTCGCCACCTGTTCGTCTCCATGAAAATGCTCGAGCTGAAATGTTCCACAGTGCGGTATTAATCCAGCTGCGTGGAGACAAACGGGCGTCGCCTCCGGGCCAAGTTACGGGTCGGGGGCCTCGTTAGCTTAGATCGCCTCATTTGTGACGTGACAATTTGAGTTTTTGGACCGTTTTCTATCACAAGGTTAGCGTGTTCTGTGCGTACGCGTGGTTTGTACACGACAGCTCGGATCTGTGGAGCGGCGAGCACGCTTACGCAACATTCATCTCTTTCCCAAGTCGAAGAAGCACGAAACGCCACCGCAAACGTTACACGGTGCAGCTTTAGCTCGTCAAAACTCATCACATTTACAAACATTACTCTTCATTTGGGTCATTTTGTGTCGTTTTGTCTCACGTTTGGGTGAAGACGTCGTCCACACTGAAGTGTCTTGGTCATGATTCAAACGGAACAAATGGAATGACATTGGGAATCTCACGAGGAATCACTCATCTACTTTGGTCCTACACTCTTTAATAACTCTCTATGTTAAAATGCAGCAAAAAAATATAGCAAAACGTGCGGTCGACGCCCCGATTCGCGTCTCACCTTTTAAAAATCTACAAAAAAAGCGTATATTTTCAGTCGTTGGTGATTCTGACTGCTAAAAAGTCAAAACGTGTGCTCATTCGCTTCAGATAAAAACTCCTTTACACAATACTATGAAGAATGACCTGTACATGGATAAATAGTGCTCTGATACAGTCTACAGTCGTGCGGAGGCCTACGGGAGCCCGCCAAGGACAAATCTAAAAGAAAGGAACAAAAACAGCTTCAAATATCAGCAGGATTCGTGGTCAAATCAAGCTCGTTTGGTTCAGTCGAGATGTGAATGCGTCTGGGGGGATTTCACTGCTTCTCAAGGTTTAAAAGAGCGAGTTTGGCCACCAGAGGGCGCCATAATCGTGTCAAAATCATACGTTTGAAAGACTTCGGCGGTGCTACATTCAGGGAGTCGCCCGTGACGTCACGAAGCTCGGACGACCTTTTCGCGGTGATAAAACGACAGTTGAAGTCTGTTGCCGCGTTGCAGAAAAATGATCCCGACGTAAGACGTTAAAGACGCCGCGTTGTTGTAACCTCAGACGCATAGAAAGTGTGAGCTCCTCCCACAAAACGGCGGCGGTGAAACGGCGTGATAAAGCTGTAAACTTTGGTGGGGTCAGACAGAACGTGACGATTGTGTCTGGGGTTCGAGCGGATTCGGGGGGGAACGAAACCGAAAAAACGCTCGTCTGCTCCTCAAAAGTGGATGAGTGAAGAAGAAGAGGAAGAGGAGGAAAGAGGAAGAGGAGGGAAGAGGAGGAGACGAGATGGGCGCTCTAGTTTTTCTTCTTGACGTTGTTGTTGGTGGCGAGTCGAGGTCGCGGCAGCGGGATCAGATTCATCAGCGGCACACGACTCCGGGCCACCTCCAGAAGTTTGGACATCATCTGGAAATCGACGACAAAAACAGTGATCAGAACGTGTGAAAAACAAGACCACGAGACCACGATCGCAGAAGAACTGGACAGCTGTGACGCAGAGGAAGGACGCAGAGGAAAGAGGCAGAAGAATGACATGACGCTGTAGGATATGCAGATGACCTCTCCCTGTTGCCATGGTGACAGGAATGCGGGCTAGAGTGTTATCAGCTAACAGTCCATGTGGAGATTTATGGTTCTCTGCGGGAGCAGAGAACGTGAGCGAACGAACAGACGCTTTGAACGTGAAAAATAACTTTGCCATCAAATGACTTCTTCTGGATTGAAATGAACTCACGAGAATCATTTTCTCTCCAAGAAAAAAGCTAGAACGCTAAAAAGACTATGCGGTTTTAGTAAACAATCATCAGATGATGATTTTACTGTACATAATGATTGTGTTCTACATGTCCAGTTAACCGTTTTATAACTTGTCTTGTGGATAATTTTGCCTTTGTAATTATGTGGTCTAAGGTAAAGCCAAACAAAGGGGGGTAAGTCAGAGAGAGACAAAGGAAACAGACCGTTTCATTCAAGCTCCTTCGGGAGTTCCACCTGAGGAAGGTCCATGAGACCTTGGGAGAGGGCCTCTGGCCTAGCTAGGCTAAGCTAAGCTACGGGACAAGGACTTTTCCAAGAGACAGGCCCGCAGAAGTTAACTTTCTCTCCCAGAACTAAGACGGCATCATGCAAAATCAAGCAAAGGACCTTTTTGCAAGTTTTCAAGTCCAGGACGGTCTTTTTAGACCAGCTTCATCTGTGAATCAGGGCAACGGCCTTTTTATCTGAGGAACGCCTCAGAGCCGAGGACACACGGACGACACACAGGCTCTTGGACTCCACAGGCTCATCTCAGGATCACAGCTTCTGGTTCTGTTCGTATAATGCACTTCACAGGCTGATTATATCATCTTAGAAGTAACTCTAAGACACTATAGATCCAGAACAATCAGGTCTGTTTGGTTATTTGGTCATAAAATCTTCATAAACCACATTTGGTTAAGTGTTCATTCCTTTCCAATGTCACGGTTATGTTCTCACAAAGCTTCTGATCAACGAGCGAATACATTTTAAATTAATTTAGATATTTGATTATAGAGTTCAGGGCTCAGATGAAGGATTTTCACTTGTATAGCGGTGCTGCTAAACAATCCGTTCACTTTTCCAAATTTGTATAGCAATTTGATAATTGCATAGCAAAACACGAAAGTGACTAAATTAATATTTTCCATTGATGTAACAAGATTATTTATTTCAAATGTATTTGTAAACGTTCCATTAAAAAAAAAAAAAAACTAACAAATAAACTTTAAAACACTTTTTTTTTTAAACAGAAAACTTGCAAATAAAATGAGTTGTTGAACAAATGAATTAACACCAAGTTGGATTAACTTATTTACAACTTTCTTCCATATCATCATCAATCAGATGACTATTTGCAGGAGTCTCATTTACATATTAATTGTCTTTACACTCACAAAAAATATGTATTAAGCTTCTGATGGAAAAATAAAGGTTGCTGTGGCGTCCATCATGGTGTGTTTGTGTTATTCAAATTGTACCGCTCTATTTGACGTTCCATTCCAGCTATAAAACGTTTCCATTTTTCGTTTTGCTATTTGATGACGGTCCCTAAGTACTCGTCTCGGCTCCGGCTGTACATTTGATGACGGTCCCTAAGTACTCGTCTCGGCTCCGACTGCACATGTGATGACGGTCCCTAAGTACTCGGCTCGGCTCCGGCTGCACATTTGATGACGGTCCCCTAGTACTCGTCTCGGCTCCGGCTGCACATTTGATGACGGTCCCTAAGTACTCGTCTCGGCTCCGGCTGCACATTCGGATCAGTGTGATTCGCTGCGCCCAAAATACGCATCTGATTGTTGAAAACGAGGTTGTGTCACTGCTGTGTAAATATGAATATTTTGGCAGTGAATGATCTGCAAAGACTTTTGTGTTTAGGAGCTATTGACCTCGGAAATCTGAATCTGTGACACTAACTTTACCGCACGTGGCTCCTCCCACTTTCAGACTCTGATCTGAGACAGCAGCGGGACTCGTCATGTCCACGCAGCGTCCTACATGTGTCATGTCCACGCAGCGTCCTACATGTGTCATGTCCACGCAGCGTCCTACATGTGTCATGTCCACGCAGCGTCCTACATGTGTCATGTCCACGCAGCGTCCTACATGTGTCATGTCCACATGTGTCAGGCCGTTATTGACGAGTGATCAGAACTTTTAGGCGCTTTGGTTACACAATTGAACACGCATTTTTGTATCGCAAAAGCTGCGATACAAACACACGTTTTTCTGACGAATGCATCGCATTTGAGAGAAATTGCGTCGCATTTTGCGATGCGATACCGCTTATTCTGAACCCTGGAGTTGTTAAATGCCAAATATACGGCTGGTGCCAACTTACTCTTACAATATGATATCAAACACACCCACACTTATGTAGTGAGTCATGTTTGAAATCTTGAACAATTCTTTAATCATTATCAACCTCCAATGCCCCGCCCTCTTTCACAAGTGGGAGGACATTCATTACCTTGCAGTACTTGTACTAGTGAGAATACCCTTCATATACTGCAGCCTGTGCGAGGATGCACACGCAAAGTATATTACCCTACAACGCAGAAGAACGAGGCAGAAGAAGAACGAGGCAGAAGACGGAGAGAGCGAGAGCATTCAAACAAACGGATGCACAGAGCGAGAAGACCAAAAGAATAAGTGAAAGTGGAAATGTTCAGGAGATGTTCAGGCGTGTTGGAGATGTTCAGGCGTGTTGGAGATGTTCAGGTGTGTTGGAGATGTTCAGGAGTGTTGGAGATGTTCAGGTGTGTTGGAGATGTTCAGGTGTGTTGGAGATGTTCAGGTGTGTTGGAGATGTTCAGGAGTGTTGGAGATGTTCAGGAGTGTTGGAGATGTTCAGGTGTGTTGGAGATGTTCAGGCGTGTTGGAGATGTTCAGGAGATGTTCAGGTGTGTTGGAGATGTTCAGGTGTGTTGGAGATGTTCAGGTGTGTTGGAGATGTTCAGGAGTGTTGGAGATGTTCAGGTGTGTTGGAGATGTTCAGGTGTGTTGGAGATGTTCAGGTGTGTTGGAGATGTTCAGGAGTGTTGGAGATGTTCAGGAGTGTTGGAGATGTTCAGGTGTGTTGGAGATGTTCAGCAGATGTTCAGGTGTGTTGGAGATGTTCAGGAGTGTTGGAGATGTTCAGGAGTGTTGGAGATGTTCAGGAGTGTTGGAGATGTTCAGGAGTGTTGGAGATGTTCAGGAGTGTTGGAGATGTTCAGGTGTGTTCGAGATGTTCAGGTGTGTTCGAGATGTTCAGGTGTGTTCGAGATGTTCAGGAGATGTTCAGGTGTGTTGGAGATGTTCAGGTGTGTTGGAGATGTTCAGGTGTGTTGGAGATGTTCAGGAGATGTTCAGGTGTGTTGGAGATGTTCAGGTGTGTTGGAGATGTTCAGGTGTGTTGGAGATGTCCAGGTGTGTTGGAGATGTCCAGGTGTGTTGGAGATGTTCAGGTGTGTTGGAGATGTTCAGGTGTGTTGGAGATGTTCAGGTGTGTTGGAGATGTTCAGGAGTGTTGGAGATGTTCAGGTGTGTTGGAGATGTTCAGGTGTGTTGGAGATGTTCAGGTGTGTTGGAGATGTTCAGGAGTGTTGGAGATGTTCAGGAGATGTTCAGGTGTGTTGGAGATGTTCAGGTGTGTTGGAGATGTTCAGGTGTGTTGGAGATGTTCAGGTGTGTTGGAGATGTTCAGGAGTGTTGGAGATGTTCAGGAGATGTTCAGGTGTGTTGGAGATGTTCAGCAGATGTTCAGTGTAGGGGAATGGAGATGGACATTCCACGGCCAGATAACAGAAAATCTCTTTGAACATTGGGGTTTTTTCGTTCTCCCTCTGTCCCTCACCGCAGGAGCCGCTGTGACTTGTGTGATAACAGATCTTCTCCCCACAGTCTTACAGGAGGACGCCCCGATGAACTATGTTTTATGTGATTATGCCATGAATGTTTGTCCGAATCAACTCCGTACACCGCATGTTTCACCTTGTGTTACGTATTTTTCCACTGTTTAAGGTTTCATATTCCCAATGCTTTCACAGGTGAAAGAAGATGTAAAATGTATCTACCTCAAGAAATAATGTGTACAAACTGCCCAAAAGTGTTTAACGTGTAAATGTTAAAACAGGGTTTAAATGTTTCGCCATTATTTACGTTACTCTAGCTTTATTTTCTCGACCAGGAAATGTTAAACGGGAAGTCTGCGCAGTAGCGCCCGCCCCTTTCGCTCCCAGCATGCCCTGCGGGCCAGGTATCAAAAGGACGCTCCAAGCTAGAAATGCTCTCTTGTTCTCTTCTCATCCCTCTTGCTCTTCTCTCTTTGAAGCCGTCTCCACGGACGAGCTTTCACTTTTCCTTTGTCTCAACAAAATCCGTCCGTCACGTGGTCGACAAGGCCATGCCAGCCCTGGACTCTGGAACCACCTGGAACCACCTGGAACTACCTGGAACTACCTGGAACTACCTGGAACTACCTGGAACTACCTGGAACTACCTGGAACTACGCTTAAGCGCTAAACCAGACAGAGACTTTCTTTGCTACTTCGTTTCTTTTCTTTTTGAAGTAATCTACGCCGTTTACGTGGATCAGCGCTACGTCCTCATCTGAGTAAAGGCCGTGTGAGGAGCTAACACGCCGCTAAAGCGTTCTACCACTAAGGAACTCTCGGATATCGCCTCCGTTGCCGCCGCCGCTTCAAGGAGGTCGCAGCATACCACTCCACGCGACCCCTCGCTCCCCGGCGCAGCACACCGCTCCCCGGCGCAGCACACCGCTCCCCGGAGCTGCACACCGCTCCAAGGCCAGCACACAGCTCCAAGGCCAGCACACAGCTCCACGGCCGCCGCCCGCTTCACGAACCTTCGCCGCCACACCGCTCCACGCGACGCCTCGCTACGGACCTCGTCCGCGGACAAGGACCAGTCGGACCGAGTCTCTACAGAACCGTAAGCCGAGTTCAGAGTGCGGTCTTTGTGGCGTGATTTGGGTAGAGCTCAGCTGTTCCTCCTCCCTTTAGCTTCTCACTTTCCCTCTTTTTGATATAGATTAGCATAGACATGTTTGATTAGCAAAGGCAAAACCCTGGTTTAACATTATCTGCACGAAATTTGCTGTTAAATCTGATATAACATCACCCGTGATTTACCTGTGCGCATTTCTGCTTCGGTGTTTTGATTACCCTTTTGATAAATAAACTACACGAAAGAGTTATTGACTATTGTTTGTTTGATTAGATTATGTGTAAGTCCCTGAATCGTGAAACACCCTTCAGACCTTTTAACGAGCGCGATTAAGGACCGTATCTTAGCTCTTTGGGTTTAACCCTGGTGCCCCGTCTTATCTCGTTTCTGCTAAGAAACCTCCCTTAATCATAAACTGAATACATGTAGTTTGAGACCCTACATCAGGTGTGTTGGAGATGTTCAGGTGTGTTGGAGATGTTCAGGTGTGTTGGAGATGTTCAGGTGTGTTGGAGATGTTCAGGAGTGTTGGAGATGTTCAGGTGTGTTGGAGATGTTCAGGTGTGTTGGAGATGTTCAGGAGTGTTGGAGATGTTCAGGAGTGTTGGAGATGTTCAGGAGTGTTGGAGATGTTCAGGAGTGTTGGAGATGTTCAGGTGTGTTGGAGATGTTCAGGTGTGTTGGAGATGTTCAGGTGTGTTGGAGATGTTCAGGTGTGCTGGAGATGTTCAGGTGTGCTGGAGATGTTCAGGTGTGTTGGAGATGTTCAGGTGTGTTGGAGATGTTCAGGTGTGTTGGAGATGTTCAGGTGTGTTGGAGATGTTCAGGTGTGTTGGAGACACTCACCTTTCCTGGAGTCCTCTGAGAGCGTTTAGAGAGACATGTTAGAGTTTAGAGTTCACACAGAGACTGAGAGCCACCTGCTCGTGTCCAGGCAGAGGTCATGGCTTTGCCTGGAATGTTCCGCAGTATGGCATTAAACTCAAGCAGATCGGTGCCACTGCAGCGTTCAGGGTGATTTTGAACAGAAAAGCGAAGCAAACATGTTTAATGCCATACTGTGGAACATTCCGGGCAAAGCAGCAACGTCTCCATGGAGACTGTCCTCCCAAACATTTCAAACACTGATCGTTTTGTTAGCACATGATCCTCGACACTTGCTGTGTGTTTGCTTCACGAGCCAGTCAGAGCTTTTGTTCCAGCGTACCCCCCCTGTCCTGCCGCCACTGTACCCCCCCTGTCCTGCCGCCACTGTACCCCCCCTGTCCTGCCGCCACTGTACCCCCCCCTGTCCTGCCGCCACTGTACCCCCCTGTCCTGCCGCCACTGTACCCCCCCTGTCCTGCCGCCACTGTACCCCCCCTGTCCTGCCGCCACTGTACCCCCCCTGTCCTGCCGCCACTGTACCCCCCCCTGTCCTGCCGCCACTGTACCCCCCCTGTCCTGCCGCCGCTGTACCCCCCCTGTCCTGCCGCCACTGTACCCCCCCTGTCCTGCCGCCGCTGTACCCCCCCGTCCTGCCGCCGCTGTACCCCCCCCGTCCTGCCGCCGCTGTACCCCCCCCGTCCTGCCGCCGCTGTACCCCCCCTGTCCTGCCGCCGCTGTACCCCCTCCTGTCCTGCCGCCGCTGTACCCCCCTCTCCTGCCGCGGCTGTAACCCCCCTCTCTTGCCGCCGCAGTACCCCCCCTCTCCTGCCGCCGTTGTACCCCCCTCTTCTCCTGCCGCCGTTGTACCCCCCTCTTCTCCTGCCGCCGTTGTACCCCCCTCTTCTCCTGCCGCCGTTGTACCCCCCTCTTCTCCTGCCGCCGTTGTACCCCCCTCTTCTCCTGCCGCCGTTGTACCCCCCTCTTCTCCTGCCGCCGTTGTACCCCCCTCTTCTCCTGCCGCCGTTGTACCCCCCTCTTCTCCTGCCGCCGTTGTACCCCCCTCTTCTCCTGCCGCCGTTGTACCCCTCTCCCTCCTGCCGCCGTTTTACCCCCCTCCCTCCTGCCGCCGTTTTACCCCCCTCCCTCCTGCCGCCGTTTTACCCTCTCTCCTGCAGTTTTCTCCTGGCGTTTTATGCTCTTCTGTTGCTGTTTAACCCTCGCGCCTGCCGTTTTCTCCTGCCGGTCTTCCGCTGTGGGACAGTCAAAGGTTCTGCGTCGGCGTTCTCACCTGTTCCCAGAGGAAGTCGGCCGCCCGGTCGATCGCCGCTCCCACGTCTCTGAACTTGCCCGAGTACTTGGCGTACGCCCACACGCACAGCGCCAGCAGGGCCACGCCCATCACCAGGTTACACAGCGCCGCCACCGAGGCCACGCCCACGAAGCCCGTCACCATGGAGACCACGTACATGACGGCCATGAGCGCGAAGAGCGTGGTGGGCGTGCGCGCGGCGTGGAACAGGTTCTTCCCGTCATTGTGTTTGCAGAAGGAGCAGAACATGTCGTCCAGCTCCAGCTCCAGCTGCGACTGGTACCGGCGGCAGAACTCTTCTCCTCCCATCTTCTTCACCGAGCGGAAGTGACGCACGCACACCTCCCGCAGGTCGCCGTGGTGACGCTCCAGCTCCGAGGGCGACAGGTACGGACGCTCGCCTCCGCAGATCTGACCAGACCACACACACTGAGTACAGCGCAAGGACACGAAGTTCTCCTTCTGAGCGGCGTTTACCATCCTGCAGCGCTCTGGAGCCCACGAGGGTTAGGGGTTCAATTCCTCGCCTTTACATCTGGTTTTATGCTTTTAAAACATCACTTTCTAAGCGTCAACAGATTTATTCTGCTCTAGTTTTGACCATGGAAGCTGTCAACATGAGTCAAAAAGTAATATTGTCATAATATCGATATCGGCGAACAGTTAAACGGCCGTTTCGATTACACCATCATTAACCCTGAAGTCATCTCCATCACATTGTGTTTTCAGAGCGTCAGAAGCTCCAATGTGTCGCTGAGGTTCAAGAGTGAATGAAGTACAGGACTGTGCGTGTCGGATGCCCCGCCTCCTCTCGCCCTCACCCCCGCCTCCACTCGCCCGCCGCTCCCCCGCCCCCTCTCGCCCTCACCTGCCGCTCCCCCGCCCCCTCTCGCCCTCACCTGCCGCTCCCCCGCCCCCTCTCGCCCTCACCTGCCGCTCCCCCGCCCCCTCGCCTGCCGCTCCCCCGCCTCCTGTCGCCCCGCCGCTCCCCCGCCTCCTGTCGCCACGCCGCCCCCCCCCGGCCTCCTCACGCCCGCCGCTCCCCCCCAGCCTCCTCACAAACCGCCGCTCCCCCCCAGCCCCCTCACAAACCGCCGCTCCCCCCGGCCTCCTCACGCCCGCTCCCCCGGCTTCCCCACGCCGGCTCCCCCGGCCTCCTCACGCCCGCTTCCCCGGCTCCTCACCTGCTCCATGCTCCTGCTGTAGATCTCTTTGGCTCCTGCCACGGCCGACAGGTTATTGGCTTCGGCCGTCGCCTGAGGAAAAACAACAAGGATCAGACGGAGACATTTCCCAAAGCTAAACCGGGCCCCCGGTTCTGACCTGCAGCATGGACTTGGGGTGTGGCAGCTCCTCGCCCTGGTAGATCTTCATGTACGCCTGAAACGACGGGACAGAACAAAATCTCAGATCTTTCCCTCTTCAGCTCCGTCTGCACAGTATTCGTTTTTAGCGGACGTCGGTGACATTTATACGACTTTTTCCTGTGGAACTTGAACTCACTGAAATATGACGTGAACCTTAGACCCTGGAGACCTTCTGAACGGATTTCCCTCTTGAACGACCAGAGGACTCGGAGTTTGTGAAATACAGAGGATAAAATTAAGGGGCGTTTTGCTCCCTCTCCTGCCGTCGTACCCTCTCTCCTGCCGCCGTCGAACCCTCTCTCCTGTAGCCGTCGTACCCTCTCTCCTGCTGCCGTTGAACCCTCTCTCCTGTAGCCGTCGTACCCTCTCTCTCCTGTAGCCGCCGTACCCTCCCTCTCCTGTAGCCGTCGTACCCTCTCTCCTGCCGCCGTTGAACCCTCTCTCCTGTAGCCGTCTTACCCTCTCTCCTGTCGCCGTCGAACCCTCTCTCTCCTGTCGCCGTTGTACCCTCTCTCCTGCCGTCGCACCCCCTCTCCTGCCGTCGTACCCTCTCGCCTGCCGTCGTACCCTCTCTCCTGCCGTCGTACCCTCTCTCCTGCCGCCGTACCCTCTCTCCTGCCGCCGTACCCATTTGTGCGAATCGCTGGGGTCCACAGGTAAAAGCCAGGTTGCGAAATAGACGGGGGCCCGGGGCCCGTAAGACCTCAAATCGCCGGTGGGCCGGGGTTTGAATTAGGAGGGTCCCCGGGCCCCTGTATCGAAATTCCTCAAAAAAAAAAATCAAGATTTAATTTGTCCATATTCGGGGCATTTTCATCGCTTAAGTTTTGTTTTGACAGACATGCCACTTCGCAGTCTTCTCGCTTCTCATTGGCCGAGCGGTGTCCGTGATCTAACAGGCATCTGATTGGCCGCTGCGTTCGGTCTTGTTCAGATGGACTCGGAAATGCTCGGTCTAATTTTGCACCAAAAGTGATCTCTAGGTCGGCGGCGTCAATCTCTTCTCAGTCCAACAATTCAGTCTTTTTAAAGTTGTTTGCAACAAAAGCTGAGTCAATGTGGAAGTATCCAAGGGCCCCAAGGGGCCCGCCCTTTGGAGCTGTTGGGGCAATGTATTATGTTATTAGTTTATTTTGTAGGCTGTGATTTTATATATTCCTTGTGTCAAATGCTGTATACCATAGGTGTCAAACTCTGGCTCGCGGGCCAAATCCGGCCCGCCAGACGTTTTAATCCGGCCGGCCGAACATTTAAAATTTATATTTAATTTTTTTTTTTAATAAAATCGATTCATAGAACTGTAGTTACATCCGTAACCGTTTTTATCGCTAAAACTAAGCGTCCCCACAATGCCGCCGGTGGCCGCCCCTCCCCCACGGGGCTCTGCTGCACTGCTGTGTGAGCTGCCGAGGGAGAAGTGCACTTTAAGCACTTTAGAGCAGAAGTTTAGTGGTGTGTCAGTTCAGGTGAACAGAGAACTACACAGACGTGGACATGTTAGTTAGGACATTTAAAAAGTTGTTTTAGATCTTGAGAAGTTTATTTTGTTATAAAGTCAAATGTTTATCTCTGTAGAACTGTAGATCAACTCTGAAGTTGTAATGCACATAAATTGAAGCACAGTATTGGTGAAATTACACATGGTTTTTCTAAATACATTTCAGTTTATGAGAACAAACGTTTTTTTATCGATCCAGTAATTGCTTCAAAACAGCGTAGGCTATATAAAGCTATTTATTTCTTATATTTTACGTTATGTTCGACCCGCGACCCAAATGAGTTTGACACCCCTGCTGTATACAGTATTTATTTTATATTTAAGAAATATTATTATATTAAATTAAACAGTATTAAACATCATGATCTCTGGTATATATGATTCAGTATTTGTGCTCTTCATATCAAATAAAAGACAAAAGTACTTTAAATTATTTTACATGCCAATAACGAGGTTTAAAACAACACATTTATCTTGTTCTTATGACGCCGCAATGCCGCGCGCGCTTGTGGGCCCCTGAAATTGCTGGCTGGCCCCTAACTTTGAAAATCTATTTCTCAGCCTGAAAGCCCTCCCAGACCTTGAAGTAGAGCAGCAGGTCTCGGCAGGTGACCTTCTCCCCTCCGATCTCCTTCTCCACCAGGTTCTCCGGGGACAGCAGCAGAGGAACCAGGCTCACCAGCTCAGATTTAAAGTCCTCATCGATGTCTACAAGAGGGACAGAGGCCGTTATCAAAACCTGAAGGTACAATTTACACACCCACTCCAGCTCCTCTGCGGCGCCGGGACCCTCTCGCTGTGAGGGCGTGGTCAGAGTCGAGTCTCACCCCTGAGGCGCCCGTCGAAGTGCGGGTTGGTGGCCACCCTGAGGCCCGGGTGCGGCAGCAGGAAGCAGCCGATGTTGGAGAAACACGAGTGGATGTGTTTGCGCACGTTCTGCAGCTCCTCGTGCTGGTTCTGCTTCACCTGGACAGACCACGCCCACATCAACCACAGTTACAGTCAAGACCACGCCCACATCAACCACAGTTACAGTCAAGACCACGCCCACATCAACCACAGTTACAGTCAAGACCACGCCCACATCAACCACAGTTACAGTCAAGACCACGCCCACATCAACCACAGTTACAGTCAAGACCACGCCCACATCAACCACAGTTACAGTCACGACCACGCCCACATCAACCACAGTTACAGTCAAGACCACGCCCACATCAACCACAGTTACAGTCAAGACCACGCCCACATCAACCACAGTTACAGTCAAGACCACGCCCACATCAACCACAGTTACAGTCAAGACCACGCCCAGATCAACCACAGTTACAGTCAAGACCACGCCCACATCAACCACAGTTACAGTCACGACCACGCCCACATCAACCACAGTTACAGTCAAGACCACGCCCACATCAACCACAGTTACAGTCAAGACCACGCCCACATCAACCACAGTTACAGTCACGACCACGCCCACATCAACCACAGTTACAGTCAAGACCACGCCCAGATCAACCACAGTTACAGTCAAGACCACGCCCACATCAACCACAGTTACAGTCAAGACCACGCCCACATCAACCACAGTTACAGTCAAGACCACGCCCACATCAACCACAGTTACAGTCAAGACCACGCCCACATCAACCACAGTTACAGTCAAGACCACGCCCAGATCAACCACAGTTACAGTCAAGACCACGCCCACATCAACCACAGTTACAGTCAAGACCACGCCCACATCAACCACAGTTATAGTCAAGACCACGCCCACATCAACCACAGTTACAGTCAAGACCACGCCCACATCAACCACAGTTACAGTCACGACCACATCAACCACAGTTACAGTCAAGACCACGCCCACATCAACCACAGTTACAGTCAAGACCACGCCCACATCAACCACAGTTACAGTCAAGACCACGCCCACATCACTGAATATACCAGACTTCACAGGTCACATGTGCTCCAAGTGTGGGGCGAGTCCAGGACCAAGGCTTCCTGGCCGGTCGCCCCTAGTCCCCGGCCCCTAGTCCCCGGCCCCTAGTCCCCGGCCCCTAGTCCCCGGCCCCTAGTCCCCGGCCCCTAGTCCCCGCTCCGGTCTCACCTGGAGCCGTTTCTCGAGGAAGCTGTGTCCGCCCTCGAGTCCGTACGGATGTTCATATGGATAACTCCAGTCTCGGATCAGGAACATCAGACTCTGAAAAACAGGCTCATGTTTTATTCTAGTGAGCGACTTTAGAGCTTTTTTGTTTCCAGTGATCAAACTGTAAAACAGGAATCTTTAAAACAGAACTCAGAGGATTAAAAGCAGAAGATATAGCCGGATGCAGTTTGTACCTGAAATGGCTTCTCGTAAACCTCCTCCATGGCTAGACGCCCGTACTCTGTGAAGAGCTGCACAACAACAACAAACAAACAAACACACACACACACAGACAGATAAACACATTAGATGAATCAATGAACTGACTACAAATGGATGACTGTTTAATGGACTAAAGGTAAAGTACTGAGTAAAGACTGCTTAAGCGTTTCTGACCTGCAGATGCTGAAGGTCGTCTTCCTGGACGTTCTGCGACAGATTATAAACCTGAAAGATGAAGACAGACGTGTGTGAGTCGTGCCGCCTGTTGCTCACGGCGACGCGCGTGTGCGTGTGTGAGGGCAAACGCACCATGACAGAGCTGGTCATGGTGCTCAGGGCGAACAGCGTGGCACAGTCTTTGATGGTGGACTGACTGTCGAACGCCCCCTGTGTGTCCATCAGCAGAACTGCAACCTGAACGCACACGGCACACAAGGTTAAGAGGGAGACGCAAAGGTCGGACTTAAGGGTACACAGACGCAAAGGTCGGACTTAAGGGTACACAGACGCAAAGGTCGGACTTAAGGGTACACAGACGCAAAGGTCGGACTTAAGGGTACACAGACGCAAAGGTCGGACTTAAGGGTACACAGACGCAAAGGTCGGACTTAAGGGTACACAGACGCAAAGGTCGGACTTAAGGGTACACAGACGCAAAGGTCGGACTTAAGGGTACACAGACGCAAAGGTCGGACTTAAGGGTACACAGACGCAAAGGTCGGACTTAAGGGTACACAGACGCAAAGGTCGGACTTAAGGGTACACAGACGCAAAGGTCGGACTTAAGGGTACACAGACGCAAAGGTCGGACTTAAGGGTACACAGACGCAAAGGTCGGACTTAAGGGTACACAGACGCAAAGGTCGGACTTAAGGGTACACAGACGCAAAGGTCGGACTTAAGGGTACACAGACGCAAAGGTCGGACTTAAGGGTACACAGACGCAAAGGTCGGACTTAAGGGTACACAGACGCAAAGGTCGGACTTAAGGGTACACAGACGCAAAGGTCGGACTTAAGGGTACACAGACGCAAAGGTCGGACTTAAGGGTACACAGACGCAAAGGTCGGACTTAAGGGTACACAGACGCAAAGGTCGGACTTAAGGGTACACAGACGCAAAGGTCGGACTTAAGGGTACACAGACGCAAAGGTCGGACTTAAGGGTACACAGACGCAAAGGTCGGACTTAAGGGTACACAGACGCAAAGGTCGGACTTAAGGGTACACAGACGCAAAGGTCGGACTTAAGGGTACACAGACGCAAAGGTCGGACTTAAGGGTACACAGACGCAAAGGTCGGACTTAAGGGTACACAGACGCAAAGGTCGGACTTAAGGGTACACAGACGCAAAGGTCGGACTTAAGGGTACACAGACGCAAAGGTCGGACTTAAGGGTACACAGACGCAAAGGTCGGACTTAAGGGTACACAGACGCAAAGGTCGGACTTAAGGGTACACAGACGCAAAGGTCGGACTTAAGGGTACACAGACGCAAAGGTCGGACTTAAGGGTACACAGACGCAAAGGTCGGACTTAAGGGTACACAGACGCAAAGGTCGGACTTAAGGGTACACAGACGCAAAGGTCGGACTTAAGGGTACACAGACGCAAAGGTCGGACTTAAGGGTACACAGACGCAAAGGTCGGACTTAAGGGTACACAGACGCAAAGGTCGGACTTAAGGGTACACAGACGCAAAGGTCGGACTTAAGGGTACACAGACGCAAAGGTCGGACTTAAGGGTACACAGACGCAAAGGTCGGACTTAAGGGTACACAGACGCAAAGGTCGGACTTAAGGGTACACAGACGCAAAGGTCGGACTTAAGGGTACACAGACGCAAAGGTCGGACTTAAGGGTACACAGACGCAAAGGTCGGACTTAAGGGTACACAGACGCAAAGGTCGGACTTAAGGGTACACAGACGCAAAGGTCGGACTTAAGGGTACACAGACGCAAAGGTCGGACTTAAGGGTACACAGACGCAAAGGTCGGACTTAAGGGTACACAGACGCAAAGGTCGGACTTAAGGGTACACAGACGCAAAGGTCGGACTTAAGGGTACACAGACGCAAAGGTCGGACTTAAGGGTACACAGACGCAAAGGTCGGACTTAAGGGTACACAGACGCAAAGGTCGGACTTAAGGGTACACAGACGCAAAGGTCGGACTTAAGGGTACACAGACGCAAAGGTCGGACTTAAGGGTACACAGACGCAAAGGTCGGACTTAAGGGTACACAGACGCAAAGGTCGGACTTAAGGGTACACAGACGCAAAGGTCGGACTTAAGGGTACACAGACGCAAAGGTCGGACTTAAGGGTACACAGACGCAAAGGTCGGACTTAAGGGTACACAGACGCAAAGGTCGGACTTAAGGGTACACAGACGCAAAGGTCGGACTTAAGGGTACACAGACGCAAAGGTCGGACTTAAGGGTACACAGACGCAAAGGTCGGACTTAAGGGTACACAGACGCAAAGGTCGGACTTAAGGGTACACAGACGCAAAGGTCGGACTTAAGGGTACACAGACGCAAAGGTCGGACTTAAGGGTACACAGACGCAAAGGTCGGACTTAAGGGTACACAGACGCAAAGGTCGGACGCACAAACGATGAACATGTCAGACCTTCATCATTTCTAAGTGGGAGAACTTCAAGATGTTCAAATACTTCAAAGTCAAATCAAACTTTACAAACTTGAACTGCACAAGATTCTGACAGATCTAATTCCAAACCTGATTTATTCATGTTTTAACAACAAAAAAAAGAGGCAAAATTTGCAATTTTATGGCAATCGAGCTTGAAACTTTCTGACTGTATAATGTGGTTAAAGAACTGTAATTAACTAACAAACTAACGAACTGTGGCTTAAGCGCCATGGTCACAAAGACCAGGTCATAATAAGAAAACACACGTGATAAATACTGAGCCGTTTATTGATTTAATGATTACTGGATATAATAATGTAAACACAGTCTAAAGCCCAAGCGCCGGCCCGCCCGGTTCTGACCCAGCCCTAATGATTACCGGGGCCCAGCCCTGGTTCTGACCCGGGCCCCAGCGGCCCCGGTGGACCCAGCCCCGGTTCAGATCCGGGCGGCCCCAGCCCCGGTTCTGACCCGGGCGGCCCCAGCCCCGGTGGCCCCAGCCCCGGTTCTGACCCGGGCGGCCCCAGCCCCGGTGGCCCCAGCCCCGGTTCTGACCCGGGCCCCAGCCCCGCTTCTGACCCAGCCCTAGCCCCGCTTCTGACCTGAGATCCGTCGGGTTTGTCCACCACAAAGACCTCGCTCCAGGCCAGGATCCCGGTGGTCTCCCTCTCACAGCCGCCTCGCCACGTGAAGCCAGTCAGAGGCTCGTCCTCACCGCCCAGCCACGAGCCACAGCCGCCCTGGGGCAGAACAAGCACCAGAGAGACTCATGAGCCACAGCCGCCCTGGGGCAGAACAAGCACCAGAGAGACACATGAGCCACAGCCGCCCTGGGGCAGAACAAGCACCAGAGAGACACATGAGCCACAGCCGCCCTGGGGCAGAACAAGCACCAGAGAGACACATGAGGGGGGGGGTGTTTACTTGTTGCTGTAGTTTTTGCAGTTGAACTTTGACCTCAGATAAAGCCGTTTGAAGCCTGGAGGCCCCGGTCACACACAGACCTTTGTGTTCAAATCCTCTTTAAAGCAGCAGAATGTCCCTCCCTGCTCGCCGTAGCCCACATACTACAGCTGCTGCAGAATGTCCCTCCCTGCTCGCCGTAGCCCACATACTACAGCTGCTGCAGAATGTCCCTCCCTGCTCGCCGTAGCCCACATACTACAGCTGCTGCAGAATGTCCCTCCCTGCTCCACACTCAATAACGTAGACGACTTCCATTCTGGTCCCAAATGTTTATTTGGCGCCTTTTCACCAGATCACGTCCGAGCGACGCCCTCAGTGTAACTTTTCTGCTCGCGCCGCCCACGGCGCTCGATAATATGGAAAGCCAATATGATCCGCCACTTAGGAGCGGCGTATGACGTAATTACGGGGCTTGTTTACGACGCAAGTCAGAACCGTTGAAAGCGGCGCTTTATTTTGTAAAAGCTCAAGTGTGATCGTAAAGTGGCGGAGTGTGATCATATTGGCTTTCCATAACCACCAATTTTTTAAGTACTTTTTATTAGTCCGGAGAATGCCAAAGCTCCACGTAGTTTTTGCCCTGTCGGCCCCCGTATCCCCGGACAATAGTTATTTGGACGGGTGTTTTCAAATGCCACCTAAAAGCCTGGTTAAACACGCCCAGGAGAACTGACAAACCTCTAAATGAATCCCTGTGTTTCAGAACATGTTTGCACTGATCCAAAACTCTAACATCTGATATCGTGACGTCCATAAAACAAGAAGGAAACTACTCTTTTTTTTCCTTAGTATCGAAATGGAGTTTACATTTGTAGTTTTATGATAATGATTACGTAATTGGCCAATTCCACCCGCTACTCACTCAGAGCATTACTAAGACTGACCAGCGAGGAGCGCTGACCAGCAGGGGGCGTGTGCTGGGGGCGTGTGCACTGACCAGCGGGGGGCGTGTGCACTGACCAGCGGGGGGCGTGTGCGCTGACCAGCGGGGGCGGCGTGTGCGCAGACCAGCGGGGGGGGGGGGGGGTGCGCAGACCAGCGGGGGGCGTGTGCGCAGACCAGCGGGGGGTGTGTGCTGGGGGCGTGTGCGCTGACCAGCGAGGGGCGTGTGCGCTGACCAGCGGGGGGCGTGTGCGCTGACCAGCGGGGGGCGTGTGCGCTGACCAGCGGGGGGCGTGTGCGCAGACCAGCGGGGGGCGTGTGCGCTGACCAGCGGGAGGCGTGTGCTGGGGGCGTGTGCGCTGACCAGCGGGGGGCGTGTGCTGGGGGCGTGTGCGCTGACCAGCGGGGGGCGTGTGCTGGGGGCGTGTGCGCTGACCAGCGGGGGGCGTGTGCTGGGGGCGTGTGCGCTGACCAGCGGGAGGCGTGTGCTGGGGGCGTGTGCGCAGACCAGCGGGGGGCGTGTGCGCAGACCAGCCGGGGGGCGTGTGCGCTGACCAGCGGGAGGCGTGTGCTTACCTGCTCTGGGCGGTACATGTAGCGCAGCATGAAGTCCAGCAGGAAGGACTTCCCCTTCCTGAAGGCCCCGGCCACCGACACCACCACCACGCTCATGTCCTGCACCGGCTCCCGCAGCAGCAGCCTCTCCAGCGCCCCCTCCTGGAGAGAGAAGGAGTGCTCCTCCTCGTCCGCCACCACCAGCTGCACGGGACGGCCCCGCTCCGGCTCCGAGGGCGGCATCTGCGGCGGCGACGACGGGCTGCGCTCGCCTGGAGAGGGGGAGGGGTTACAGAGGGAGGGGGAGGGGTTACAGAGAAAAATGTTGTTCAAATGTATTGGGTTTGTTTAAAAAAAAAATCACGATATATATTGTAGAATATCAGGAGCAGTATATGGATCATCACATGTACAGGGGTCTTGGTACATTCAGGCCCCGCCATCCCCAACATAAATCAAAATGGCCCCCCATCCGTTTTGACATGGGGGGAAAATAAACCATCCCTAAAACCCAGCGCGGGTGCTAGTGCGGGGCGCTAACCCTAACAGCTATGGATCTATTAGGGCGCAACAACCAATCAAGAGATAAGGCAACTCTCTCATCCTCTTGAGTCTCAGTGTTTCAGACTGTGAGAGGGAGTTCTCCACTTTAGGGAGAATCAAGACCAAGTCAAGGAATTCTCTGTGAACAAAGATCCTGGAGAACCTGATGCTCCTGGAACTGAAGGTCCCAATAACCCTGAAGGTCCCAATAACCCTGATGGTCCCAATAACCCTGATGGTCCCAATAACCCTGATGGTCCCAATAACCCTGAAGGTCCCAATAACCCTGAAGGTCCCAATAACCCTGAAGGTCCCAATAACCCTGAAGGTCCCAATAACCCTGATGGTCCCAATAACCCTGAAGGTCCCAATAACCCTCATGGTCCCAATAACCCTGAAGGTCCCAATAACCCTGATGGTCCCAATAACCCTGAAGGTCCCAATAACCCTGATGGTCCCAATAACCCTGAAGGTCCCAATAACCCTGATGGTCCCAATAACCCTGAAGGTCCCAATAACCCTGAAGGTCCCAATAACCCTGAAGGTCCCAATAACCCTGATGGTCCCAATAACCCTGATGGTCCCAATAACCCTGATGATCCCAATAACCCTGATGGTCCCAATAACCCTGATGGTCCCAATAACCCTGATGGTCCCAATAACCCTGAAGGTCCCAATAACCCTGATGGTCCCAATAACCCTGATGGTCCCAATAACCCTGAAGGTCCCAATAACCCTGATGGTCCCAATAACCCTGATGGTCCCAATAACCCTGAAGGTCCCAATAACCCTGAAGGTCCCAATAACCCTGATGGTCCCAATAACCCTGATGGTCCCAATAACCCTGAAGGTCCCAATAACCCTGATGGTCCCAATAACCCTGAAGGTCCCAATAACCCTGAAGGTCCCAATAACCCTGATGGTCCCAATAACCCTGAAGGTCCCAATAACCCTGATGGTCCCAATAACCCTGATGGTCCCAATAACCCTGAAGGTCCCAATAACCCTGATGGTCCTGACTGAGCCTGTGTCCAATGGATGAAAAGGACAAGAAGAGTTGATGTGTCTAAATGAGTTCAGCCTGATCCTGGCATGAGTTAAAACTGAACACATTTACATTGTGTATTATACAGTGTCCAATGGTCATATATTTAAATGACTTTGTGTTTTTGTTTATCTATCATTTCCATTAAGTTTTGGGAAGACAATATTCAAATTTCTTGATGGTGTTTAGACTTATACACCATGTAATAGTGTGTTTAGACTTATACACCATGTAATAGTGTGTTTAGGCTTATACACCATGTAATAGTGTGTTTAGACTTATACACCATGTAATAGTGTGTTTAGACTTATACACCATGTAATAGTGTGTTTAGACTTATACACCATGTAATAGTGTGTTTAGACTTATACACCATGTAATAGTGTGTTTAGACTTATACACCATGTAATAGTGTGTTTAGACTTATACACATGTAATAGTGTGTTTAGACTTATACACATGTAATAGTGTGTTTAGACTTATACACCATGTAATAGTGTGTTTAGACTTATACACCATGTAATAGTGTGTTTAGACTTATACACCATGTAATAGTGTGTTTAGACTTATACACCATGTAATAGTGTGTTTAGACTTATACACCATGTAGTGTGTTTAGACTTATACACCATGTAATAGTGTGTTTAGACTTATACACCATGTAATAGTGTGTTTAGGCTTATACACCATGTAATAGTGTGTTTAGGCTTATACACCATGTAATAGTATGTTTAGACTTATACACATGTAATAGTATGTTTAGGCTTATACACCATGTAATAGTGTGTTTAGACTTATACACCATGTAATAGTGTGTTTAGACTTATACACCATGTAATAGTGTGTTTAGACTTATACACCATGTAATAGTGTGTTTAGACTTATACACCATGTAATAGTGTGTTTAGACTTATACACCATGTAATAGTGTGTTTAGACTTATACACCATGTAATAGTGTGTTTAGACTTATACACCATGTAATAGTGTGTTTAGACTTATACACCATGTAATAGTGTGTTTAGACTTATACACATGTAATAGTGTGTTTAGACTTATACACATGTAATAGTGTGTTTAGACTTATACACCATTTATACCATGGATCTATACCAGGTCAAAACAGGGTCAAAACCAGGTCTAAATTCTGAACAGAGCCAGAAGACCAAAGTAAACCAAGATCATGATCCAAACAGAACAGAAGAGTTTTAAATGCATTAAACAATCGTGGGGGAAACAGACCAAAAAGAGGAGAAAGTCAGACGTGTCTAGGTCGAGAACTCAAAACAGAAATATCGCTCACCGCCGTCACTCTTAAAAATATTTGCTTTGAAACCGAATGTCCCGCCAGACTCGTGCGGCCTTGTTTCGTGTCCTCCTCATCCGGTGCGTGATCCCGTTTAGTCCTGGTCCCATGACATCTCTGTCTCGCTCTTCCTCGCTCGTCTTCACTCACAAACGCGCCCTTCTTTGCCCTTTCCCCCCCGAGGCTCATGGGAAGTCTCTCGGATCGCTGCCCCCCCGAGGCTCATGGGAAGTCTCTCGGATCGCTGCCCCCCCGAGGCTCATGGGAAGTCTCTGGGATCGCTCCGCTCTTATATGGGCTGGAGTGGCGCCTGAAGCACTGAGGTGAGCCAGGCTTTAGTTACTGTAAACTACCATCACGCTGAGAACGAGGAAACACTTTAGTACAAGAGACGAAAGCAGGAGTAAAGTAAGAAACTAAAGCAGGTCTACAGCATGTCTACAGCAGGACTAAAGCAGGACTAAAGCAGGACTACAGCAGGACTAAAGCAGGACTAAAGCAGGTCTACAGCAGGACTAAAGCAGGACTAAAGCAGGACTAAAGCAGGACTACAGCAGGACTAAAGCAGGACTACAGCAGGACTAAAGCAGGACTAAAGCAGGTCTACAGCAGGACTAAAGCAGGACTACAGCAGGACTAAAGCAGGACTACAGCAGGACTAAAGCAGGACTACAGCAGGACTAAAGCAGGACTACAGCAGGACTAAAGCAGGTCTACAGCAGGACTACAACAGGACTAAAGCAGGACTAAAGCAGGACTAAAGCAGGTCTACAGCAGGACTAAAGCAGGACTACAGCAGGACTAAAGCAGGACTACAGCAGGACTAAAGCAGGACTAAAGCAGGTCTACAGCAGGACTAAAGCAGGACTAAAGCAGGACTACAGCAGGACTACAGCAGGACTAAAGCAGGTCTACAGCAGGACTACAACAGGACTAAAGCAGGACTAAAGCAGGACTAAAGCATGTCTACAGCAGGACTAAAGCAGGACTACAGCAGGACTAAAGCAGGACTACAGCAGGACTAAAGCAGGACTAAAGCAGGTCTACAGCAGGACTACAACAGGACTAAAGCAGGACTAAAGCATGTCTACAGCAGGACTAAAGCAGGACTACAGCAGGACTAAAGCAGGACTAAAGCAGGACTAAAGCAGGTCTACAGCAGGACTAAAGCAGGACTACAGCAGGACTACAGCAGGACTAAAGCAGGTCTACAGCAGGACTACAACAGGACTAAAGCAGGACTAAAGCAGGACTAAAGCAGGTCTACAGCAGGACTAAAGCAGGACTACAGCAGGACTAAAGCAGGACTAAAAACAGGTCTAAGCCAGGACTAAACCAGGTCTACAGCAGGTCTACAGCAGGACTAAAGCAGGACTAAAGCAGGACTAAAGCAGGTCTAAAGCAGGACTAAAGCAGGTCTAAAGCAGGACTAAAGCAGGTCTACAGCAGGACTAAAGCAGGACTAAAGCAGGACTAAAGCAGGACTAAAGCAGGTCTAAAGCAGGTCTAAAGCAGGACTAAAGCAGGACTAAAGCAGGACTAAAGCAGGTCTAAAGCAGGACTAAAGCAGGTCTAAAGCAGGACTAAAGCAGGTCTAAAGCAGGACTAAAGCAGGTCTAAAGCAGGACTAAAGCAGGTCTAAAGCAGGTCTAAAGCAGGTCTAAAGCAGGTCTACAGCAGGACTAAAGCAGGTCTACAGCAGGACTAAACCCTAAAGAGTCAGAAGACCCAAGTCTAAAGTAAACATGGAACAGTTTTCCCAAAAGCTCGATCCAATCAGAAGAACTTTAAATGCATTAAACACTCGTGGGGAAAACAAAACCAGTAGAAAGAATAGAACAGCATCAAGAGGCGCTTTACACAGAACTGCAGCTTTAGATGAACATGTTTCCACAGCACGCGTCAGATCTGAGGGTGTTCCCGGTTCAGCCCTCGGTCCCGCGTTCAGCCCTCGGTCCCGCGTTCAGCCCTCGGTCCCGCGTTCAGCCCTCGGCCCCGCGTTCAGCCCTCGGTCCCGCGTTCAGCCCTCGGTCCCGCGTTCAGCCCTCGGTCCCGCGTTCAGCCCTCGGTCCCGCGTTCAGCCCTCGGTCCCGCGTTCAGCCCTCAGTCCCGCGTTCAGCCCTCAGCCCCGCGTTCAGTCAGCCCTCGGTCCCGCGTTCAGCCCTCGGTCCCGCGTTCAGCCCTCGGTCCCGCGTTCAGCCCTCAGCCCCGCGTTCAGCCCTCAGCCCCGCGTTCAGCCCTCGGTCCCGCGTTCAGCCCTCGGTCCCGCGTTCAGCCCTCGGTCCCGCGTTCAGCCCTCGGTCCCGCGTTCAGCCCTCGGTCCCGCGTTCAGCCCTCGGTCCCGCGTTCAGCCCTCGGTCCCGCGTTCAGCCCTCAGCCCCGCGTTCAGCCCTCAGCCCCGCGTTCAGTCAGCCCTCGGTCCCGCGTTCAGAGCTCGTGGCGGTGTTGGGAGCTGGATGCAGAAGGGCAGATGCTGCGATTATTCAGCGGAGCCGCGTCGGGCGTTTTGCTCTCTTTTTACGGCCGTTTCTCCCGCTCCACGCGCGCTTCCGGTGCGGGAGATACGCGCGTGGTGCGGTGGAGCGTGGCGTCTGTCCGCGGCGGTGTTCGGTGCGGGACAAACGGGCGCTTACCGTGTGTCAGGACGCTGTTTTGGTGAGTCCGACGCTTCAGCCCGCTCTCCTCCGCCGCCATCTTTCCCCCGCTGCTGTTCACTGCTGTGACGTAACACGCACGCGCCGCTTTGCGCTGTGTGCGTGCTCTGGAGCCACGCCCACCGGCCAAAAATAAACACATAAAACTATATTATTATTTTAATCTTCAAATAAAAACCTGTTTGAAAAACTTTGAATGGAAAATCTAAAAAAATAAATAAATAAAAGGAATGAATATACAATAATAAATTGACACAAATACAATTCTAATGTGAAATAAATAATAATTTTGACTGAATCACTGACTGATTTAAATGATAAAGTCTAAATTCACAACACCGGTAGAATTTGGTCAATAAGGCAAAAGGAAAAAGCATTAACCCTGCTTTGGTCCTGTTTTGTCCTGTTTTGGTCTTGTTTTGGCCCTGTTTTGGTCCTGTTTTGGTCTTGTCTTTGTTTTTGGTCCTGTTTTGGTCCTGTTTTGTTCCTCTTTTGGTCCTGTTTTGGTCTTGCTTTGGTCTTGTTTTGGTCTTGTCTTGGTCCTGTTTTGGTCCTGTTTTGGTCCTGTTTTGGTCTTGTTTTGGCCCTGTTTTGGTCCTGTTTTGGTCTTGCTTTGGTCTTGTTTTGGTCTTGTCTTTGTTTTTGGTCCTGTTTTGGTCCTGTTTTGTTCCTCTTTTGGTCCTGTTTTGGTCTTGTTTTGGTCTTGTCTTGGTCCTGTTTTGGTCCTGTTTTGGTCCTGTTTTGGTCTTGTTTTGGTCCTGTTTTGGTCTTGTTTTGGTCCTGTTTTGTTCCTCTTTTGGTCCTGTTTTGGTCCTATTTTGGTCTTGCTTTGGTCTTGTTTTGGTCTTGTCTTGGTCTTGTTTTGGTCCTGTTTTGGTCTTGTTTTGGTCCTGTTTTGTTCCTCTTTTGGTCCTGTTTTGGTCTTGTTTTGGTCCTGTTTTGGTCCTGTTTTGGGCTTGTCTTGGTCTTGTTTTGGTCCTGTTTTGGTCCTGTTTAGATCTTGTTTTGGTCTTGTTTTGGTCCTGTTTTGGTCCTGTTTTGATCTTGCTGTGGTCTTGCTTTGGTCTTGTTTTGGTCTTGTCTTTGTTTTTGGTCCTGTTTTGGTCCTGTTTTGTTCCTCTTTTGGTCCTGTTTTGGTCTTGTTTTGGTCTTGTCTTGGTCCTGTTTTGGTCCTGTTTTGGTCCTGTTTTGGTCTTGTTTTGGTCCTGTTTTGGTCTGGTTTTGGTCCTGTTTTGGTCTTGTTTTGGTCCTGTTTTGGTCTTGTTTTGGTCCTGTTTTGTTCCTCTTTTGGTCCTGTTTTGGTCCTATTTTGGTCTTGCTTTGGTCTTGTTTTGGTCTTGTCTTGGTCTTGTTTTGGTCCTGTTTTGGTCTTGTTTTGGTCCTGTTTTGTTCCTCTTTTGGTCCTGTTTTGGTCTTGTTTTGGTCCTGTTTTGGTCCTGTTTTGGGCTTGTCTTGGTCTTGTTTTGGTCCTGTTTTGGTCCTGTTTAGATCTTGTTTTGGTCTTGTTTTGGTCCTGTTTTGGTCCTGTTTTGATCTTGTTTTGGTCCTGTTTTGGTCCTGTTTTGGTCCTGTTTTGGTCTTGTTTTGGTCCTGTTTTGGTCCTGTTTTGGTCCTGTTTTGGTCTTGTCTTGTTTTGGTCCTGTTCTGGTCTTGTCTTGGTCCTGTTTTGATCTTTTTTTGGTCCTGTTTTGTTCCTCTTTTGGTCCTGTTTTGGTCCTATTTTGGTCCTGTTTTGGTCCTGTTTTGGTCTTGTTTTGGTCTTGTTTTGGTCCTGTTTTGGTTCTGTTTTGGTCTTGTCTTGGTCTTGTTTTGGTCCTGTTTTGGTCTTGTTTTGGTCCTGTTTTGATCTTGTTTTGGTCCTGTTCTGTTACTCTTTTGGTCCTGTTTTGGTCCTGTTTTGGTCTTGCTTTGGTCTTGTTTTGGTCTCGTCTTGGTCCTGTTTTGGTCCTCTTTTGGTCCTCTTTTTGTCCTGTTTTGGTCTCCATTGGTACTGTCCGCTGTGGTGTTGGGACATATTAGATTTAGATATTAGATAAAAAACAGAGAGTGACATCTTTAAATGCAAAGTGGCTTTAATACAGTGAGTTATACACAACATTCAAATCAATCATTTGCAATAGAGGCCGAGATCAAACTTCATAATGTGAACATTATCGTCTTTTGTTGGAAGCAGTGCAAATCATCAATAAAAATACTCCAGACGAAACACCATTTTAAATGTAAAGAAAAGAGCAATGGAACAACGTGATCAGCTGTACTGGGACATCAATACTATATGCCCTATCACCCTGAGTGTCAGAATACTTTGGGGTGTTCACATTCTAGAATTTGATGGTGTTATAGTTTCAGCTGAAGTGCAGGTTTCTGTTTTAGAAAGAAAAATCCACAGAAATGTTGAACTTTATCATTATCATTGACCTATTATTATTCTTCTTTAACCAGGACAGTCCCACTGAGAGTCAGAGTCGCTTTTTCCAAGGCAGGAGAAACACAGACAGACACAAGGAGAACATGCAAACTCAGCACAGAGGGGCCCCACACGGGAATCGAACCCTTTCTGTGCTGCAGTCCAACAATCACCTCTTTGGGGTTGAATAATGGCACCACATCAAGCTATTGTGGAACGTTATTTCACTTTTGTTTATTCACCTAAACAGAGAAGACATTGAATATGTCAGTTTAATGTGGAGAGGCCCAGTAATTACACAAACATAAAGCACAGGAGTTCCACAGGGCTGTGTACTTTCTCCTCTGCTCTTCTCCCTGTACACAAACTGCTGCACCTCCAGCTACGACTCAAGTTTGCGGACGACACCACCCTCATCACCATGACGACACCACCCTCATCGGGCTCATCTCGGAAAGGGAGGAGTCTGTCTACAGGAGGGAGGTGGACCGGCTGGTGTTGTGGTGCCGTAGTAACAACCTGGATCTCAGGAAAGTCAGCTGCCAATGCAGATGATGGTGCAGTTCCATCCTCCATCGCCGTGTGGTACGCTGGAGCCACAGACAGGGACAAACAGAGACCTCTGCATCTCAGGCCGAGTGTGACAGGCCGAGTAGCCAATCATAAGTTAGCATAGGCAAGTATGGTTGACAGCACTCCGTGTTTGCTAAGTTTGAGTTGTTTCTCAGCGCCTTGCAGAGCTCCTGCTTGATTTGTGTGCGTAATAAAAAAGTGAGTAGTGGATGGAAATAAGGCACATATAAACCCTACATTTGTTTACATAGTTTTACAAGCGTTGCATGCCCTGCAAATTGTTAAATAGGATAGTTTGAGGATATTTAGCATATATTAATATTTGTAATATGCTAAGTGCCTCGAGCTAAGTGCTAACAGTATTAGTTATGACAAAGCTCATGTGTATTTGTGTATTATATGTTGTTGTTTTTATAGATCAACACACACACACACACATACATACACACACACACACACACACACACTCACACACACACACACACACACACACACTCACACACACATACACACACTCACACACACACACACACACACTCACATAGACACACACACACACATACACACACACACACACTCACACACACACACACACACACACACTCACATAGACACACACACTCACATAGACACACACACACACGCACACACACACACACACACACACACACAGTGTGAAATATTTAATCAAGATAAAAACCCTGAATCGTTTCTCCTGGTGCTTTCTCACTGACGCCCCCTGGCGGTCACAACCTGTATAAGCCACATAATTGGCTCTCCCCATAACAATACATAAGACAAGATCAGCTCAAAATTATTTATTTTTCCGAGTAAAGAAATGTAACCATAACATACAGAATAAATGTCCCCAATAATAAAAGCATAAAATAAAGTGTATTGAAACGTATATATATATATTCATATCACAAACAGCAGTCTACAAAGCTACATTTATATATAAAAAACCCACCCACAAACACACACACCGGCAGCATAAGCTGTAAATATTGAACAGAAAAGGTCCCAGGATTGACCCTTGGGGATATCCACACACAGGTCAAGGCCTTGTGGTCCCATGATCAACAATGTCAAAACTTGCACTGACATCCACAGGACTGAGACTCAGACGGGCGGATGTCATTTGTCACCTCGATAAGAGAGTCAGTTGTGGGAAAACATCAAAGGAGCTTTTTTTTACAAAGAGAAAACCAGTAATCTTTGGTGAACAATCTTTTCAAAGAAGGTCCAAAAACAGCAGTTTTGACATGGGCCGGTAGTTGTTCACTGCTGTGGTATCAAGACTACTCTTCTTTAGGAGAGGCTTAACCACTTCCAAGGCCCTTTGGGCTGTTCTAAATTGAAGCGACACTAGCACAGACTTTAGAAATCTAGTGAGTCTTGGACAGTTTTGTCAGTTATCTGCAAAGTGTGTTATAAACAGAAAAGCTCTTCCTCTGGTTATCTATGCCACTGAACTGAACCAAAAAGGTCTAGACCTGAGTCTGAACTGCTGTGATGATCAGAGGAGCTGAGTTTATGCCTCTGTCATTGAGACAAGGGCTGAGGAATGGCAGCAGCTTCCCTCTGAAGCAGCAGCCGCTGAAGGAGTAGAGAAGATCTGCAGAATCTACATCATAAAAGAAGACTAGACCCGCTCCATAATCCACAAACACCCCGACCTTCTGAGGAGCTCGCTGCAGAGACAGCGGGACATTAGGGCAAGCAAGAGCTACGTACTCATTTCCATTTCTCAACCAGATGCTCCACTGGCCGTGTTTGGGACTTGCAGTGATCTTTCTCTTCCTGTTGATGGACTCTTGGGCCACTCCTAAGTCCCAGTCTGTTTTTCCTTTGACTTGGACCTCAAAGTAAAACCTGCCTGAGGAGAAACTCTGCTTTCCTAGAACATTAACACAATAATCAAACCTTTGAGGACTTTGAGGAAGCATTTTCTTCACATTACTGTAACAAACCTGTTTCAGATCTTTGGACAGAACTAGGTTAGGATTTGCCGTGTCTGAGTCTAGAGTAATGTCAACGGCAAACTGCTGCACTCTCCTGAACTCAGCCTTCTTAGACTCTAAGGCCAGTTGTCTAAATTCATCAGAGACTCTTTTCTCCAGCTCAGTCAGAGCCCGGGCTGCACTGCCCTCACACGTCTCTGGCTTAAAGCTCACGCTGCTCCACTCCTTCAGACCAGCAGGGGGCGTGAGTGCAGGCCAGTGTTGTAGAAAGTGGATAGGGTCATGTGAGAGCCGCTCTGCCTCAGAACTCCTCTTCTCCAGCTCACAGATCTCCTGTTCCAGCTGCTGGATGAAGACTTCAGCCTGTTTTTTGTGCTTAGTTTGGGTTTGTTGAATGGCTGTGGTGTAACGGTCCAGACATTTCTGAACAGACTCCATAATAGCAGTGAAGGCCTTTGCCATCTCTGTGGCCTCTCTGTGGCCTTTTCTCTGGCTAAGCTCCAAGCAGCACTGGATCTCCTGGACCTTCAGCCTCCTCTGATCCACCATGTGCTGCCTCTGAGCCTGAGTGTACAGCAGAGAGGACCTCCTGCGCTCATATGCCTCCTCCAGAGACACCAACTCATGGTTCTTGTGCTCTAGAAGGACACACGTCGTACAGACGCAGCTCTGCTGGTCAGTACCACAGAAGAGCTCCAGGGGGCGCCGGTGTGCGGGACACATCCTGTCTTCCAGGTTCTCCACAGGCTCCATCAGCTGGTGTGTTTTCAGTCCAGAGACTGTGAGATGAGGCTGGAGGTGGGTCTCACAGAACGAGGACAGACAGACCAGGCAGGACTTCAGGGCCTTCATCTTGGGCTCAGAGCAGAAGTCACATTGGACCACAGGTTTGGACTCTTGTTTTAAGTTAACTTCTGCCTCCAGTTTGAACTCAGACACCATCCCTGAGATGAAGGTGTTGACCCTGAGCTGTGGTCTGCTGTGGAAGACTTCTTTGCACAGAGGACATGTACAGGACCCATCAGTGTCCCAGGCCTGACCGATGCAGCGTTTGCAGAAGTTGTGTCCACACGGAGTGGACACTGGCTCAGAGAAGACCTCCAGACAGATGGAGCGCAGGAACGTGTCCTCAGCAGCAGCAGTAGACATGTCTCACCTGAGGACAGGAGGGAAAACATGTTAACAATCAATGATTTTGAACACACAGTGGTCAAAGCATCCGTGTTATAATCATGTCTCAGCCTTGAAATGACTACACACAAGTAGTGATTCTGCACTTTACTTTATATCGAATAAACACTGTCACTACTTACTGTAAAGAGTTACTGTAAAGTTAAGTGGTGATACTGTAATCCAAATGATTGTAATATTATAATAATATTGCAGTGACATAAAGTATCACTGCAATATTACCCTTTATTTTACAGTAATTTACTGTAATTAGTTTAGTTGTATTTTACTTTGATTCATATTCCCGGAAAAAAGACAAGACTGACAATAGTCTGAAACTAAATGACAGATCCTTACTTAATCTGGATGTTATGTTTTTAAACACAGGAAATGTAGAACTATTAGAATCGGCTCCACCCAACTTTAATCTTGGGTCATGTGACCCTCTTACAGAGACTAGAGGACAGGGTGGGAATTACTGGCCCCGCCCTAAACTGGTTAAGGTCCTATCTGGAAGACAGGAAGTACTTTGTGTCTCAGACCACATGACCCTGACCTGTGGCGTGCCCCAAGGGTCAGTCCTGGGACCCCTTCTGTTCAACTTCTACATGCTGCTGTTAGGTCAGTTGATACGCAGTGAAAATGTATCACAATGATGCAGACGAGTCAGATCTATGTTTCACTGTCGCAGGTGAATATGGACCAGTGGATTCACTCTGTCACTGCAGAGTGTGTGACAGCGCCTCAGGACCAGGAGGTTCACGGTTCAAACCTCAGAGCAGACACTGGGACTGAAATCACAACCGGTGAAGCGAAAAAAGTATTTCCCCAAAGAAAGTTATGTATATTTTCAATGATGCAGTATACATGTATCTATATATACGTGTACTCCTTGGCCTCACGTATTTTCGTTATGTGCAGGTGTTTTCTCTGTGCAAAATGAATCCGAACCGGCCAGAGGTGGCAGTACTCAGCTACATTTCTTCTTGGAATTACATTTTGTCATACATTTACTTTTACTTGAGTCATACTTCTATTGCAGTTAGAGTCTTTTACTTTAGTCATGCTTCTATTGCAGTTAGAGTCTCTTACTTGAGTCATACTTCTATTGCAGTTATAGTCTCTTACTTGAGTCATACTTCTATTGCAGTTAGAGTCTCTTACTTGAGTCATACTTCTATTGCAGTTAGAGTCTCTTACTTGAGTCATACTTCTATTGCAGTTAGAGTCTCTTACTTGAGTCATACTTCTATTGCAGTTAGAGTCTCTTACTTGAGTCATACTTCTATTGCAGTTAGAGTCTCTTACTTGAGTCATACTTCTATTGCAGTTAGAGTCTCTTACTTGAGTCATACTTCTATTGCAGTTAGAGTCTCTTACTTGAGTCATACTTCTATTGCAGTTAGAGTCTCTTACTTGAGTCATGCTTCTATTGCAGTTAGAGTCTCTTACTTGAGTCATACTTCTATTGCAGTTAGAGTCTCTTACTTGAGTCATGCTTCTATTGCAGTTAGAGTCTCTTACTTGAGTCATACTTCTATTGCAGTTAGAGTCTCTTACTTGAGTCATACTTCTGTTGCAGTTAGAGTCTCTTACTTGAGTCATACTTCTATTGCAGTTAGAGTCTCTTACTTGAGTCATACTTCTATTGCAGTTAGAGTCTCTTACTTGAGTCATACTTCTATTGCAGTTAGAGTCTCTTACTTGAGTCATACTTCTATTGCAGTTAGAGTCTCTTACTTGAGTCATGCTTCTATTAATAATAATAAATAATAACTTTTATTTATATAGCCCTTTTCAGTGACCCAAAGACGCTGAACATAATAAAAAAAAGGGGGGGTATTTACAGACAGGGGGGACAACACGTACAGAACACATTAATATACAGATAAAATGAACAAGACAGAAGAAGTAGAGAGAAAAAGATGGGGATGTAACAGGGGGTAGAAGAGTAGGCAATGGGGTAGAGGAGGCTAGGGGTAGGGGAGGTCATAGGCTTGGGTGCAGAGGTATGTTTTTAGGCGGGATTTGAATGTTGTGAGTGAGGGAGAGTGGCGGACAGGTTGGGGGAGGGAGTTCCAGAGTCGGGGTGCTGTTCGGGAGAATGCTCTGTCGCCAAAAGTTTTGAGTCGGGATGTTGGTGCAGTCAGGGTGAGAGAGGAGGAGGATCGGAGAGCTCGGGTGGGGCGGTGGGGGATGAGGAGGTCAGACAGGTAGGGGGGGGCAAGGTGGTGAAGAGCTTTGAAGGTGAGGAGGAGTATTTTAAAGTTTATGCGCTGCTTGATGGGGAGCCAGTGGAGAGAGCGGAGAACGGGAGTGATGTGATCACGGGACCGGGTGTGGGTGAGGAGGCGGGCAGCGGAGTTTTGGACCATTTGGAGTCTATGGAGGGAATGGGAGGAGATGCCAGTGAGGAGGGAGTTGCAGTAGTCAAGGCGGGAGGAGATGAAGGCATGGATGAGGGATTCAGCAGCGGGGAGGGTGAGGCAGTGTCGGATTTTGGCGATGCGGCGGAGGTGGAAGTATGAGGTCTTGACAATGTGGCTGACATGGGGAGTGAAGGAGAGGGTGGGGTCCATGATGACACCGAGATTGCGTACCAGGGTAGAGGGGGTGATGGTCGAGGTGTCGATGCTGAGTGAAAAGGGACCAGTTTTATTGAGAGTGGATTTGGTGCCAATGAGGAGGAGCTCTGTTTTGTCACTGTTCAGTTTGAGGAAGTTGAGAGTGAGCCATGATTTTATTGTAGAGATGCAGGTTTCAATGTGGCTGAGGGGAGGGTGTGGGTGTGGGTGAGGGGAGGGTGTGGGTGTGGGTGAGGGGAGGGTTTTGGGTGGATTTGGTGGTGAGGTATATCTGGGTGTCGTCAGCGTAGCAGTGAAAGTCCAGGTTGGCGGAGGATGTGACCAAGGGGGAAGATGTAGCAGATGAAGAGGAGGGGGCCGAGGACTGAGCCCTGGGGGACCCCCTGCGTTACTGGGGAGAGGGTGGATGAGTGACCGGAGAGGGAAATGAACTCTTGCCTGTTGGTGAGGTAGGATGTGAGCCAGTCAAGTGCAGAGCCCTCAACACCCAGTTGGCGCAGCCTTTGTAGGAGGATGGAATGGTTTATAGTGTCAAAGGCTGCGCTTAGGTCTAGTAGTAACAGGATGTTGAGGGCCCCGGAGTCTGCAGAGGTGAGGAGATCGTTGAGTACTTTGACCAGGGCTGTTTCAGTGCTGTGAAGTGGGCGGAAGCCAGATTGGAGGGGTTCATAGAGGTTGTTTGACTGGAGGTGGGTGTGAAGTTGGGCGGCGACGATGCGTTCCAGCGTTTTTGAGAGGAACGGCAGGTTGGAGATGGGGCGGTAGTTGGAGAGGTTGGCGGAGTCTAGGGTGGGTTTTTTGAGGATGGGGGTGATGGAGGCCAGTTTGTAGATGGAAGGAACATGGCCGAGGGATAAAGACTGGTTGAAGAGGGTGGTGAGATGGGGGATGAGAGCAGGGAGGCAGGCCTTGGTTAGATTCGTTGGGAGGGGGTCGAGAGAGCAGGTGGTGGTTTTGGAAGCGGTGATGAGGTCTATGATATGAGAGGAGTTAACAGAGGAGAAGGTGGTGAGGGCAGGGAAGGGTGGGTGGTCAGGGAGAGGAGGGGGGGCAGGGGTGGGGGTGGTGATGGAGTTAATGGAGACGGCAGTCATGGAGCTGTTGATTTTGGAAATTTTGTCATTGAAGGCAAGGAGGAAAGAGTTGCAGAGGTCAGGGGAGGAGGGTGGAGTGATGTCCGGTGGCTGGAGCAGCTTGTTGACGGTGGAGAACAGGGTGCGAGGGCTCCGGTGGGAGCTGTTGATGAGGGTGGAGAGGTGGGCAGATTTGGCGGCTTGGAGAGCGTCACGGTAGGAGGAGATGTGTAATTTGAAAGCTTCGGCGTGGACGGTGAGGCGGGCTCTTTTGAGGAGTCGTTCGAGTTGGCGGCCAGTCTGCTTCATGGTGCGGAGTTCAGGGGTGTACCAGGGGGCGGGGTTGATGTATGAGACGGAGGAGGTTTTCCAGGGGGCTAGGGAGTCAAGGGAGTCGGAGAGGGTGGTGTTGAGCATGACAGCATAGTCGTCGGGGGAAGAGGGGGGGGAGTCAGGGGGGAAAGCAGAGGATATGAGCTGGGAGAGCGTGAGGGGGTTGACTGACTTGATATTGCGGTAGGTGGTGGTGCGTTTTTTGGGGTTGTGGGGCGAGGGTAGGGGGGCGGAGAAAAGGATGCAGAGATGATCAGAGAGTGGGAAGGGGAGGGGGTGGGGCTTAGATATGGGTAGGAGAGAGGAACAGACTAAGTCCAGAGTGTGGCCTTTGGTATGGGTGGGGAAGTCAATATGTTGGGTGAGATGGAAGCAGTCCAGGAGAGAGAGGAAGTCGGATGTCAGTGGGGCGTTGGGGCAGTCAATGTGGATGTTGAAGTCACCAGTGAGTAGGAGGCGGGCAGAGAGAGAGGATGCGATGGTGAGGAGTTCAGACAATTCAGTGAGGAAAGAGGGGTGGGGCTTTGGGGGACGATAGATCAGGATAGCGGTGATAGAGTTGGGGAGGGAGAAGGCGAGGTATTCAAATGATGAGATGGATGGAAGGTTGAGGTTCAGTTCAGTGATGGATGTAGATTTTTTATGAATAACAGCAAGACCTCCCCCACGCCCGGAGAGGCGGGGTTTGGCAGTGTAAGTGTAGTTGGAGGGAGTGGCTTGGTTGAGAGCATAGAAGTCCAGGGGCTGTTGCCATGTTTCACAGAGGAGAAGCAGATCAATGTTATTGTCCAGTAGCAGTTCAGATATAACAGGTGATTTGTTGGCGAGGGAGCGGCAGTTCAGCAGTGCAAGGGAGATGGATGGGGGCGCAGGGGTGGGGGGGTGGAGGTTGCTGAGGTTGGCAGTGCGGCAGGTGGGGGTGACAGGGGGGCGAAAACTAGTCCAGAGTGAGGGGATAGGTGAGCCGTCGTTGGAGTGTTGGTTATGGGAGAGACCAGAGCCCCTGTGGATGTAGCGGGGCCGGCGAAGGATCCCAGCTGAGCTAGCTGCAGAGGCAGCAGCAGCTGGGAGACGGTGGTTATGGTTGAGGAGGTGAAGGTCAGCAGCGGTGTAGGTGAGTAGGCGAGAAGTTGGTGGAGCGGTGGCCTGGAGGCGTGGGAGTGATAGTCCGAGGAGGAGATGGAACGTAGCAGCAGATGAGAGTAATCCAGCTAGAATGTTGGCGGTGGCTAGAGGCTGGTTAACTAGAAGCTGGTGGGCAGAGAGTTGTGAAAAAGCGGCAGTGGACCGGGTGTTGAAGCTGGTGGAGTGAGTGGCGTTGGTTGCCCCAGACCTTGTCTGCACGGCAGGGAGGCCCCGCGATACCATGACGGACCTCCGCAGGTGTTAAGCCAGCTGTTAGCTGGCGGCTAGGGCAGTAGATAGTCCAGGAGTGAGGGAGGAGATGAGCGATGGACGGTGCAGTAATGTCCGATGAAGTTAAGGAACAGGGATGTAGACAGAAGACAACACAGAGACGCTGGAACAAAACAAAACAATGGAAACGACTAACAAAACAAAGACGTTGGGACAGAAGCGGCAGTCCACATACCAGACGCCGGCGTTGCTCTAGCCCAGCCCCTATTGCAGTTAGAGTCTCTTACTTGAGTCATACTTCTATTGCAGTTAGAGTCTCTTACTTGAGTCATGCTTCTATTGCAGTTAGAGTCTCTTACTTGAGTCATACTTCTATTGCAGTTAGAGTCTCTTACTTGAGTCATACTTCTATTGCAGTTAGAGTCTCTTACTTGAGTCATACTTCTATTGCAGTTAGAGTCTCTTACTTGAGTCATACTTCTATTGCAGTTAGAGTCTCTTACTTGAGTCATACTTCTATTGCAGTTAGAGTCTCTTACTTGAGTCATGCTTCTATTGCAGTTAGAGTCTCTTACTTGAGTCATACTTCTATTGCAGTTAGAGTCTCTTACTTGAGTCATACTTCTATTGCAGTTAGAGTCTCTTACTTGAGTCATACTTTTATTGCAGTTAGTCTCTTACTTGAGTCATACTTCTATTGCAGTTAGAGTCTCTTACTTGAGTCATACTTCTATTGAAGTTAGAGTCTCTTATTTGAGTCATACTTCTATTGCAGTTAGTCTCTTACTTGAGTCATACTTCTATTGCAGTTAGAGTCTCTTACTTGAGTCATACTTCTATTGCAGTTAGAGTCTCTTACTTGAGTCATACTTCTATTGCAGTTAGAGTCTCTTACTTGAGTCATGCTTCTATTGCAGTTAGAGTCTCTTACTTGAGTCATACTTCTATTGCAGTTAGAGTCTCTTACTTGAGTCATACTTCTATTGCAGTTAGAGTCTCTTACTTGAGTCATACTTCTATTGCAGTTAGAGTCTCTTACTTGAGTCATACTTCTATTGCAGTTAGAGTCTCTTACTTGAGTCATACTTCTATTGCAGTTAGAGTCTCTTACTTGAGTCATACTTCTATTGCAGTTAGAGTCTCTTACTTGAGTCATACTTCTATTGCAGTTAGAGTCTCTTACTTGAGTCATACTTCTATTGCAGTTAGAGTCTCTTACTTGAGTCATACTTCTATTGCAGTTAGAGTCTCTTACTTGAGTCATACTTCTATTGCAGTTAGAGTCTCTTACTTGAGTCATACTTCTATTGCAGTTAGAGTCTCTTACTTGAGTCATACTTCTATTGCAGTTAGAGTCTCTTACTTGAGTCATACTTCTATTGCAGTTAGAGTCTCTTACTTGAGTCATACTTCTATTGCAGTTAGAGTCTCTTACTTGAGTCATACTTCTATTGCAGTTAGAGTCTCTTACTTGAGTCATACTTCTATTGCAGTTAGAGTCTCTTACTTGAGTCATGCTTCTATTGCAGTTAGAGTCTCTTACTTGAGTCATACTTTTATTGCAGTTAGTCTCTTACTTGAGTCATACTTCTATTGCAGTTAGAGTCTCTTACTTGAGTCATACTTCTATTGCAGTTAGAGTCTCTTACTTGAGTCATAATTCTATTGCAGTTAGAGTCTCTTACTTTAGTCATACTTCTATTGCAGTTAGAGTCTCTTACTTGAGTCATACTTCTATTGCAGTTAGAGTCTCTTACTTGAGTCATACTTCTATTGCAGTTAGAGTCTCTTACTTGAGTCATACTTCTATTGCAGTTAGTCTCTTACTTGAGTCATACTTCTATTGCAGTTAGAGTCTCTTACTTGAGTCATACTTCTATTGCAGTTAGAGTCTCTTACTTGAGTCATACTTCTATTGCAGTTAGAGTCTCTTACTTGAGTCATACTTCTATTGCAGTTAGAGTCTCTTACTTGAGTCATACTTCTATTGCAGTTAGAGTCTCTTACTTGAGTCATACTTCTATTGCAGTTAGAGTCTCTTACTTGAGTCATACTTCTATTGCAGTTAGAGTCTCTTACTTGAGTCATACTTCTATTGCAGTTAGAGTCTCTTACTTGAGTCATACTTCTATTGCAGTTAGAGTCTCTTACTTGAGTCATACTTCTATTGCAGTTAGAGTCTCTTACTTGAGTCATACTTCTACTGCAGTTAGAGTCTCTTACTTGAGTCATACTTCTATTGCAGTTAGAGTCTCTTACTTGAGTCATACTTCTATTGCAGTTAGAGTCTCTTACTTGAGTCATACTTCTATTGCAGTTAGAGTCTCTTACTTGAGTCATACTTCTATTGCAGTTAGAGTCTCTTACTTGAGTCATACTTCTATTGCAGTTAGAGTCTCTTACTTGAGTCATACTTCTACTGCAGTTAGAGTCTCTTACTTGAGTCATACTTCTATTGCAGTTAGAGTCTCTTACTTGAGTCATACTTCTATTGCAGTTAGAGTCTCTTACTTGAGTCATACTTCTATTGCAGTTAGAGTCTCTTACTTGAGTCATACTTCTATTGCAGTTAGAGTCTCTTACTTGAGTCATACTTCTATTGCAGTTAGAGTCTCTTACTTGAGTCATGCTTCTATTGCAGTTAGAGTCTCTTACTTGAGTCATACTTCTATTGCAGTTAGAGTCTCTTACTTGAGTCATACTTCTATTGCAGTTAGAGTCTCTTACTTGAGTCATACTTCTACTGCAGTTAGAGTCTCTTACTTGAGTCATACTTCTATTGCAGTTAGAGTCTCTTACTTGAGTCATACTTCTATTGCAGTTAGAGTCTCTTACTTGAGTCATACTTCTATTGCAGTTAGAGTCTCTTACTTGAGTCATACTTCTATTGCAGTTAGAGTCTCTTACTTGAGTCATGCTTCTATTGCAGTTAGAGTCTCTTACTTGAGTCATACTTCTATTGCAGTTAGAGTCTCTTACTTGAGTCATACTTCTATTGCAGTTAGAGTCTCTTACTTGAGTCATACTTCTATTGCAGTTAGAGTCTCTTACTTGAGTCATACTTCTATTGCAGTTAGAGTCTCTTACTTGAGTCATACTTCTATTGCAGTTAGAGTCTCTTACTTGAGTCATACTTCTATTGCAGTTAGAGTCTCTTACTTGAGTCATACTTCTATTGCAGTTAGAGTCTCTTACTTGAGTCATACTTCTATTGCAGTTAGAGTCTCTTACTTGAGTCATGCTTCTATTGCAGTTAGAGTCTCTTACTTGAGTCATACTTCTATTGCAGTTAGAGTCTCTTACTTGAGTCATACTTCTATTGCAGTTAGAGTCTCTTACTTGAGTCATACTTCTATTGCAGTTAGAGTCTCTTACTTGAGTCATGCTTCTATTGCAGTTAGAGTCTCTTACTTGAGTCATACTTCTATTGCAGTTAGAGTCTCTTACTTGAGTCATACTTCTATTGCAGTTAGAGTCTCTTACTTGAGTCATGCTTCTATTGCAGTTAGAGTCTCTTACTTGAGTCATACTTCTATTGCAGTTAGAGTCTCTTACTTGAGTCATACTTCTATTGCAGTTAGAGTCTCTTACTTGAGTCATGCTTCTATTGCAGTTAGAGTCTCTTACTTGAGTCATACTTCTATTGCAGTTAGAGTCTCTTACTTGAGTCATACTTCTATTGCAGTTAGAGTCTCTTACTTGAGTCATACTTCTATTGCAGTTAGAGTCTCTTACTTGAGTCATACTTCTATTGCAGTTAGAGTCTCTTACTTGAGTCATACTTCTATTGCAGTTAGAGTCTCTTACTTGAGTCATACTTCTATTGCAGTTAGAATCTCTTACTTGAGTCATGCTTCTATTGCAGTTAGAGTCTCTTACTTGAGTCATACTTCTATTGCAGTTAGAGTCTCTTACTTGAGTCATACTTCTATTGCAGTTAGAGTCTCTTACTTGAGTCATACTTCTATTGCAGTTAGAGTCTCTTACTTGAGTCATACTTCTATTGCAGTTAGAGTCTCTTACTTGAGTCATGCTTCTATTGCAGTTAGAGTCTCTTACTTGAGTCATACTTCTATTGCAGTTAGAGTCTCTTACTTGAGTCATACTTCTATTGCAGTTAGAGTCTCTTACTTGAGTCATACTTCTATTGCAGTTAGAGTCTCTTACTTGAGTCATGCTTCTATTGCAGTTAGAGTCTCTTACTTGAGTCATACTTCTATTGCAGTTAGAGTCTCTTACTTGAGTCATACTTCTATTGCAGTTAGAGTCTCTTACTTGAGTCATGCTTCTATTGCAGTTAGAGTCTCTTACTTGAGTCATACTTCTATTGCAGTTAGAGTCTCTTACTTGAGTCATACTTCTATTGCAGTTAGAGTCTCTTACTTGAGTCATACTTCTATTGCAGTTAGAGTCTCTTACTTGAGTCATACTTCTATTGCAGTTAGAGTCTCTTACTTGAGTCATGCTTCTATTGCAGTTAGAGTCTCTTACTTGAGTCATACTTCTATTGCAGTTAGAGTCTCTTACTTGAGTCATACTTCTATTGCAGTTAGAGTCTCTTACTTGAGTCATACTTCTATTGCAGTTAGAGTCTCTTACTTGAGTCATACTTCTATTGCAGTTAGAGTCTCTTACTTGAGTCATGCTTCTATTGCAGTTAGAGTCTCTTACTTGAGTCATGCTTCTATTGCAGTTAGAGTCTCTTACTTGAGTCATACTTCTATTGCAGTTAGAGTCTCTTACTTGAGTCATACTTCTATTGCAGTTAGAGTCTCTTACTTGAGTCATACTTCTATTGCAGTTAGAGTCTCTTACTTGAGTCATGCTTCTATTGCAGTTAGAGTCTCTTACTTGAGTCATTCTTCTATTGCAGTTAGAGTCTCTTACTTGAGTCATACTTCTATTGCAGTTAGAGTCTCTTACTTGAGTCATACTTCTATTGCAGTTAGAGTCTCTTACTTGGAGGAAGGTTAAGTGTGTGCCAGCCCTGCCACATGAGGCCTAAATGACACATGAGGTTTATCCAGAGACGTTTCGGTCGGACCTGTTTCTGTCACACACAGAAACATACTTTACATACATAGTTTTTGACATTGTTTCTTGTTGTTCACAGCATTTCCTCCTGAAGCTGATGCACTCAGTTAAGCAGCGCTCCATATTTAACACGTTCAAATGTTCTGACACAGACATTATATAATATATTTATATCTTGATTTTAAGTGTGTCCATAAGAAACACATTTAAAACACATGTTTCTGCACCTGAGACATTCTTTTAAATGACTTTTGTGAACACATTTCCAGTTCTCTCACTATTGAACATGAGTAAAGAAAATAAAGCTGCATCTAAGTTTACGGCTCGGATCATCACAGACAAAAGTGAATAACAGGATTTTGTATTTATTTGTATTAGTCTCAAAGTATCGCACAAACCGTGAATTCATGAACGGATTAATTACAAAAAACAAACCTCAAAAGTGCAGAACTATAACTTTAGACCGTTGTTTGGACGATCACGGAGCAAGTTTGAGTTCTTTTGAGTTCTTTCTTTGCTTTTGAAGCCGTGTTTATCAGAGACGATTGAAATTCTGTTTTTTATTCTTAATTTCAAGTGTCACTCATCTTTTCAGAGCAGCAGTGCTGTGGTCACAGCTCTTCTGTCGTCTGATGAAGGTTTGCCCCGCCCCCGACACGTGACTCTGAAGGGGGAGGACCAGGTCGGGCCCCCGACACGTGACTCTGAAGGGGGAGGACCAGGTCGGGCCCCCGACACGTGACTCTGAAGGGGGAGGACCAGGTCGGGCCCCCGACACGTGACTCTGAAGGGGGAGGACCAGGTCGGGCCCCCGACACGTGACTCTGAAGGGGGAGGACCAGGTCGGGCCCCAGAGACGTGACTCTGAAGGGGGAGGACCAGGTCGGGCCCCAGAGACGTGACTCTGAAGGGGGAGGATCAGGTCGGGCCCCAGAGACGTGACTCTGAAGGGGGAGGATCAGGTCGGGCCCCAGAGACGTGACTCTGAGGGGGGAGGACCAGGTCGGGCCCCAGAGACGTGACTCTGAAGGGGGAGGACCAGGTCGGGCCCCCGACACGTGACTCTGAAGGGGGAGGACCAGGTCGGGCCCCCGACACGTGACTCTGAAGGGGGAGGACCAGGTCGGGCCCCCGACACGTGACTCTGAAGGGGGAGGACCAGGTCGGGCCCCCGACACGTGACTCTGAAGGGGGAGGATCAGGTCGGGCCCCAGAGACGTGACTCTGAAGGGGGAGGACCAGGTCGGGCCCCAGAGACGTGACTCTGAAGGGGGAGGATCAGGTCGGGCCCCAGAGGCGTGACTCTGAAGGGAGAGGACCAGGTCGGGCCCCAGAGACGTGACTCTGAGGGGGGAGGATCAGGTCGGGCCCCAGAGACGTGACTCTGAGGGGGGAGGACCAGGTCGGGCCCCAGAGACGTGACTCTGAAGGGGGACGTCTGCATCACGTGACCACAGACAAGTCACGTGACGTCTGCATCACGTGACCACAGATAAGTCACGTGACGTCTGCATCACGTGACCACAGACAAGTCACGTGACGTCTGCATCACGTGACCACAGATAAGTCACGTGACGTCTGCATCACGTGACCACAGACAAGTCACGTGACGTCTGCATCACGTGACCTCAGATAAGTCACGTGACGTCTGCATCACGTGACCACAGATAAGTCACGTGACGTCTGCATCACGTGACCACAGATAAGTCACGTGACGTCTGCATCACGTGACCACAGATAAGTCACGTGACGTCTGCATCACGTGACCACAGATAAGTCACGTGACGTCTGCATCACGTGACCACAGATAAGTCACGTGACGTCTGCATCACGTGACCTCAGATAAGTCACGTGACGTCTGCATCACGTGACCACAGACAAGTCACGTGACGTCTGCATCACGTGACCACAGATAAGTCACGTGACGTCTGCATCACGTGACCACAGATAAGTCACGTGACGTCTGCATCACGTGACCACAGACAAGTCATGTGACGTCTGCATCACGTGACCACAGATAAGTCACGTGACGTCTGCATCACGTGACCACAGATAAGTCACGTGACGTCTGCATCACGTGACCACAGATAAGTCACGTGACGTCTGCATCACGTGACCACAGATAAGTCACGTGACGTCTGCATCACGTGACCACAGACAAGTCACGTGACGTCTGCATCACGTGACCACAGACAAGTCACGTGACGTCTGCATCACGTGACCACAGATAAGTCACGTGACGTCTGCATCACGTGACCACAGACAAATTCACCGTTTCATTATTTATTCAACTCATGTTTTAAAGTTGGAGTTCATGATCAGAAACACATTCTAAGGTTGTTGTGAGCGAATAAGACAAGACGTTGAACTTTAAGCTGGGTCGAACATCTGACCTCTGACCTCTGACCTCTGACGGTTCAAGAGAGAAGTCTGAAGTGGTCCAACCTGTCATTCACGTTCCACCGGCCGGACCGAAGCAGGCATGAGCGAGACCAAACCCAGCGTTAAAGGAACAGTTCGGAACCTGCATCTTGTTCCTCCGATGCCTCGTGACACTGTGTTTGTCCTTTTCAGCTCGAGTTCAGGCCCTTCAGCTCCAGGGCCCCAGTCTCACGGAGCCAAAGGCCAAACTAGCTCCGGTTTATAATCGGCGAAGGTGAAGCTGGGTCGAATCAGATCAGAGAGTCAACTGGATTTAACTGGATTTAACTGGATTTAACTGGATTTAACTGGATTTAACTGGATTTAACTGGATTTGAGACTGGAAACTGGCAACACAAATGAGAGAAACGTGTTTGTGTTGTTTCTGTTCATGAAATCTGAAAATAAAATCCTACATTCTGTTCCTTTCCTTGTGAAAACCTCTGTGGTTTACAGTCTGGTTATAGTTGTGGTTGTTGTGAGCATGTGCCACTGGGGGGCGCTGCTGTTCTCTGTGGTTTACAGTCTGGTTATAGTTGTGGTTGTTGTGAGCATGTGCCACTGGGGGGCGCTGCTGTTCTCTGTGGTTTACAGTCTGGTTATAGTTGTGGTTGTTGTGAGCATGTGCCACTGGGGGGCGCTGCTGTTCAGTGTTGGAGTTACCGCGCTCCTCCAACATGTCAATAGAGGATTTATGTTCTGTCTTTTCTCTTTCAGGAGCCTGACTTTCTGCATTTCCTCCATAAACTTGAGTTATGTCTTGACTTAGTGACACATCGTTCTGAAATCGAGTGAGATGATGATGTCAAAAACTGTCCAGAACTTTATTGATTTCAGTCACATGTTTGTGACACGTGACAGTGGTTTGGCTCCTGGTGGCGCTGTTTCTACAACAATTCAACATACCACATTTTTCCAACAAAATTCACTTTTTGTGTTTCTTCACTGAGATTTACATCTTCATCTGTCAATATAAAAATACATTTATTTCCTATTTATTTCTAATGCAATAAGTGTGACGGTCCAAATTATTATTACTTGTTAATTCCTCTTGAAAGTTCTGCTTTATAATCCTTGATAAACATCTCAGTCAGAGGTTATAAAGGTCAGAGGTTAAAAAGGTCAGAGGTTATAAAGGGCAGAGGTTATAAAGGTCAGAGGTTAAAAAGGTCAGAGGTTATAAAGGTCAGAGGTTATAAAGGTCAGAGGTTAAAAAGGTCAGAGGTTAAAAAGGTCAGAAGTTATAAAGGTCAGAGGTTATAAAGGTCAGAGGTTATAAAGGGCAGAGGTTATAAAGGTCAGAGGTTATAAAGGTCAGAGGTTATAAAGGTCATGACTTTGTTTAATGTCTTGGTTTTAATAACTCTTTATTTGTAAAAAACTAAAAAAGTCTGTTTCTCTTTCCACACATCAAAGCTTTAGACCTTTTGTCCTCCAGACCTTGAGTCTCAGGTCAGTTCTATTTGGTACAAAACCTTTGGTCAAAAAACTTTACCAGTTTAAGATTGAAACGTCGTGTTTAGTTTGTATGTTCAGTATAAGACCTGTACAGGAACCTCAGGCACCACATGACTCTCAGTATAAGACCTGTACAGGAACCCCCGGCACCACATGACTCTCAGTATAAGACCTGTGCAGGAACCTCCGGCACCACATGACTCTCAGTATGAGACCTGTACAGGAACCCCCGGCACCACATGACTCTCAGTATAAGACCTGTACAGGAACCCCCGGCACCACATGACTCTCAGTATAAGACCTGTACAGGAACCCCCGGCACCACATGACTCTCAGTATAAGACCTGTACAGGAACCTCAGGCACCACATGACTCTCAGTATAAGACCTGTACAGGAACCCCCGGCACCACATCACTCTCAGTATAAGACCTTTGAGCTCCACAGTCTGGATCACACCAGCAACGCTCTGATTTCACCTGAACTAAAGTCATTTTTCACACAGGTAAAACGCCTCCTTTTCCTTTTGAGAATTATAATTTGATAATAATTGAGTTTTAAATTATATTCAGGCTTTTTTTCCTTCCCATGCACAGTTTCATATTGTTTTATTCCACTCATCAAACAGCCGTTTAACTGCGAAGTTAAATATAGTAAGTCACAATTATTTGATTGTCTAATATATTGGGCCAATGGTTCCAAGTACAAAGCAAACAACAGGGGGACCAAGAACAGGTTCTTTAAATAAAGCTCACGCGATCAAAAGCTTTGTCAGAATTTAAACTGATTATTATAGCTTTTCTTTTTTTCCTTGATGATTCATTATGTGTAAAGATTGTCTTATGTTATCTTGTGTTTGTCGTTAATAAATCCTGTCTGATCACTGTGAATAAGATTTGGGAGTATTTGTTCGAAAGTAAACATTAAAAAAATAGAAAAGAAATTGGTCTATATGAGGCACAGTCTAGTCGATCCTTCCTGTCTTTAGGTATTAGAGATAAGATAAGATAAGATAAGATATTCCTTTATTGTCCCACATGGGGAAATTTCATTGGTGCAACGCAGGTAGATACAGAGGTAGATCCAGAAGAACAGATCACTTATAGGAAGTCTGAAAAACACTTTCAGTAGAAGATCTCCTATAAATAAATAAAAAACTCCCATAGACAAATAAATAAATAAATACATAAATACCATTGCATGTGATCATCATGTGTAATTGCACATGAATATGTGTCACGACAGCACATGGATTGCACATGAATTCCAACAGCATTTGCACATATGACAGAATTGCACATCAGTATTAGGTTAGGTCAGTATTGTGAGTGTTCAGGACTAACAGTTTTTGTTATAAAGTCTGACAGCAGCAGAAGGAAAGACCTGCGAAACCTCTCCTTCACACAGCGAGGGTGGATCAGTCTCTCACTGAAGCTGCTCTCCAGAGCGGACAGAGTGTCCTGCAGGGGACAGAGTGTCCTACAGGGGACAGAGTGTCCTGCAGGGGGTGACACTCATGGTCCAGCATAGATGTGAATCTAGCCAGGACCCTCCTGTCCCCCACCTCCTGCACCGAGTCCAGAGCACAGCCCAGGACGGAGCTGGACTTCTTGATGACTCTGTCCAGCCTCTTCCTCTCCCTCTCTGTGATGCTGCTGCTCCAGCAGGCCACACCTACAGGAGCTGATGCCACCACAGAGTCAGAGAAGGTCTTCAGGAGTGGCCCTGTCACTCCAAAAGACCTGAGTCTCCTCAGGAGGTAGAGCCGACTCTGGCTCTTCCTGTACAGTGCGTCTGTGTTATGAGTCCAGTCCAGTTTGTGGTTCAGATGAACACCCAGGTACTTGTATGAGTCACTCTCTCCCGTCCCTGGATGTTCACTGGTGAGGGGGCAGTGGGGTGGCGTCTGCGGAAATCCACCACCATCTCCTTGGTCTTCCCCGCCTTGATGAGGAGGTGGTTCCGCTGACACCAGTCCACAAAGTCCTGCGCCAGTCCTCTGTACTCCGCGTCATCGTCGTCCTTGATGAGTCCGATGATGGCAGAGTCGTCAGAGAACTTCTGCAGGACACAGCTGTCCGTGTCATGTCTGAAGTCTGCAGTGTAAAGGGTGAAGAGAAAGGGCGCGAGGACAGTGCCCTGGGGCGCCCCCACACTGCAGGTCCGAGTGTCAGACACACAATCCCGTGCTTTCACAAACTAGGGTCGGTCTGTGAGGTAGTCCAGGATCCACTCTGCCAGGTCATACTCCACACCAGCCGTCTCCAGCTTGTCCCTCAGGAGCTGATGGTGTTGAAGGCGCTGGAAAGATCGAAGAACAGAATCCTCACAGAGCTGCAGGCTTTTCCAGGTGAGAGAGAGAGCGGTGCAGCAGGGAGATGACGGCGTTCTCCACTCCGATGCCAGACCGATATGCAAACTGCAGCGGGTCCATGGCTGAGCTCACGGTGGAGCGGAGGTGGTCCAGGACCAGTGTCTTCATCAGGTGGGACGTGAGAGCCACTGGCCTGAAGCTGTTGAGGTCTTTGGCGCGCGGTGTCTTGGGCACAGGTACCAGACAGGAGGTCTTCCAGACCTGTGGTACCACCCTCAGCTTCAGGCTCATGTTGAAGACATGCTCCATAACTCCACACAGTTCATCTGCGCAGGACTTAAGGAGCCTGGGGCTGATGCCGTCAGGTCCTGCTGCCTTCCTCACTTTAATCCTCTTCAGCTCACTCCTCACCTGTGCTGCTGTGACAGTCAGTGGTTGGCAGGGGGACCGTGTGCTGGGGGGATGGGTGAGTCCAGGCGAAGTGGGGAGCTGATGGTCCGGGGCAGATAAGCGAAGAGGAAAAGATGCAGGGCATTGTCCAGCTGTGGAAGAGGGAGCATGCAGCTGTGCAGGGGGAGGGGCGGGTGACCGATCAAACCTCAAGAAGTGAGCATTTAAATCATTCACCCACTGTAGATCCCCCTCTGTCTGGGCAGGGGGGATTTTGAAGCCCGAGATGGTTTTCAGGCTCCTCCACACTCCCTGAATGTTCTTTTGCTGCAGCTGCTCCTCCATCCTCCTCTTGTAGCCGGCCTCAGCCTGCCTGATCTTCCTCCTCAGCTCCTTCTGCACAGTCCTCAGCTCCTCCTTGTTCCCTGACCTGAAGGCTCTCTTCTTCTCCTTCAGCAGAGCCTTCAGTTCACGGTTAATCCATGGCTTGTTGTTTGGAAAACACCGCACCGTCCGGGAGGGAACAATGTTCTCAAAACAGATATGATGGCTTGTCTCCTACTCGGACGGGTCTGAGCCACAATGGCCATGTTAGCCATGTTAGCCATGTTAGCCATGTTAGCCATGTTAGCCATGTTAGCCTCATTAGCCAAGGCTATGTTCCATGGACAACTTTTGCTCCTCGTTTCTTGGGGTTATGTCGGTGAAACGGAGATTTCTAAGCTAAATGTCGGCAGCAGCATATTAAGTGTGTGAAGAGACAGAAGTGAAGAGACAGAAGTGTGTAGAAAAGTAAACTCACGGAACACATTTCTTGCGGTTTAAACGTTCGATTAAAGTAAAACCTAAATTCCGAGAAGTACGACCGCGATCCAAAAACGGGCACAAGGCGTTCTCCCATGACCTTCTAAACGGGCACAAGGCGTTCTCCCATGACTTTCTAAATGGGCACAAGGCGTTCTCCCATGACCTTCTAAACGTGCACAAGGCGTTCTCCCATGACCTTCTAAATGGGCACAAGGCGTTCTCCCATGACCTTCTAAACGGGCACAAGGCGTTCTCCCATGACCTTCAAAACGGGCACACGGCGTTCTCCCATGACCCTCTAAACAGGCACAAGGCGTTCTCCCATGACCCTCTAAACGGGCACATGGCGTTCTCCCATGACCCTCTAAACGGGCACATGGCGTTCTCCCATGACCCTCTAAACGAGCACATTGCGTTCTACCATGACCCTCTAAAAAGGCACATGGCGTTCTCCCATGACCCTCTAAAAAGGCACAAGGCGTTCTCCCATGACCTTTTAAACGGGCACATGGCGTTCTCCCATGACCCTCTAAACGGGCACATGGCGTTCTCCCATGACCCTCTAAACAGGCACATGGCGTTCTCCCATGACCCTCTAAACAGGCACAAGGCGTTCTCCCATGACCTTCTAAACAGGCACATGGCGTTCTCCCATGACCCTCTAAACAGGCACATGGCGTTCTCCCATGACCCTCTAAACAGGCACATGGCGTTCTCCCATGACCTTCTAAACAGGCACATGGCGTTCTCCCATGACCTTCTAAACGGGCACCTGGCGTTCTCCCATGACCTTCTAAACGGGCACATGGCGTTCTCCCATGACCTTCTAAACGGGCATAAGGCGTTCTCCCATGACCTTCTAAACAGGCACCTGGCGTTCTCCCATGACCCTCTAAACGGGCACAAGGCGTTCTCCCATGACCTTCTAAACAGGCACCTGGCGTTCTCCCATGACCCTCTAAACGGGCACAAGGCGTTCTCCCATGACCTTCTAAACGGGCACAAGGCGTTCTCCCATGACCTTCTAAACGGGCATAAGGCGTTCTCCCATGACCTTCTAAACAGGCACCTGGCGTTCTCCCATGACCCTCTAAACGGGCACAAGGCGTTCTCCCATGACCCTCTAAACGGGCACAAGGCATTCTCCCATGACCCTCTAAACGGGCATAAGGCGTTCTCCCATGACCTTCTAAACAGGCACCTGGCGTTCTCCCATGACCCTCTAAACGGGCACAAGGCGTTCTCCCATGACCCTCTAAACGGGCACAAGGCATTCTCCCATGACCTTCTAAACGGGCACAAGGCGTTCTCCCATGATCTTCTAAACGGGCACAAGGCGTTCTCCCATGACCTTCTAAACGGGCACAAGGCATTCTCCCATGACCTTCTAAACGGGCACAAGGCGTTCTCCCATGATCTTCTAAACGGGCACAAGGCGTTCTCCCATGACCCTCTAAACAGGCACAAGGCGTTCTCCCATGACCTTCTAAACGGGCACATGGCGTTCTCCCATGATCTTCTAAACGGGCACAAGGCGTTCTCCCATGACCTTCTAAACGGGCACAAGGCGTTCTCCCATGATCTTCTAAACGGGCACAAGGCGTTCTCCCATGACCCTCTAAACAGGCACAAGGCGTTCTCCCATGACCTTCTAAACGGGCACAAGGCGTTCTCCCATGATCTTCTAAACGGGCACAAGGCGTTCTCCCATGACCCTCTAAACAGGCACAAGGCGTTCTCCCATGACCTTCTAAACGGGCCATAGTTTTAACTGACTGGTGTTTTCTCTGTGTTTTTCGCTTCGGATTCAAACTCGTGACTTGGACTTGATCCGGTCTCAAACACAAGTCTGAGAGCGACGCTTTGTCCAGGTCGAGATCCAGATCGGCCTCAACAAAAGCCCAACGAGCGGAGAATCCGGCAGAAAATCCAGGTTTGATCCGAGGAATCGCTTTGGTTTCAGTCGAGAGGGAAAAAAACAAACATGTTTTGACGTGAAGCTCTTATTTCACTTTGACTGAATGTTTTTCTGATGCAGATGGAAAGTTTCCATTCTGTGATGTGAAAAACACAATATTATCAACAATAATAATAATAAATATTAACATTATTATTTATTTTATTTTTTATCATTTATCCTGTTGTTGTTTGTTGTTGTTTGTTTGTTTTTCTGGTGTAATAAGCGTTGTTGAGCTTGTGTATGTTTTATCTTCTGATGAAAAATAAAATAGTATAAAAAAGAAAAAAAAGAAAAACACAATATTGATCCAAATGTATTTTTTATGTGTTTTTATCATTGAAACACAAACACATTTTTATTCAAACAGGCAAGAATCACAAATGAAGCCTGCGTAAATTCAGCCTGGAAGACCTAACTCCACCCATCTACATCAAGGCCTCCATGGAAGGACCCCTCTCCCCAGCGCCATCATCGCACTCAAGCGGGCGTGGCCTGTCCGTCTGTGAGAGTCAGATCCCTCACTTCACCATGGACTCTCCCAGGTTTCTGTGCTTATCCCAAAGAGGTTCTGCAGTTTTTCCTGGCCAAAGAAGGAGGGTGTAAGGACAGAAGGAGGGTGGAAGGACAGAAGGAGGGTGGAAGGACAGAAGGAGGGTGAAAGGACAGAAGGAGGGTGAAAGGACAGAAGGAGGGTGTAAGGACAGAAGGAGGGTGAAAGGACAGAAGGAGGGTGTAAGGACAGAAGGAGGGTGTAAGGACAGAAGGAGGGTGTAAGGACAGAAGGAGGGTGGAAGGACAGAAGGAGGGTGAAAGGACAGAAGGAGGGTGTAAGGACAGAAGGAGGGTGAAAGGACAGAAGGAGGGTGTAAGGACAGAAGGAGGGTGTAAGGACAGAAGGAGGGTGAAAGGACAGAAGGAGGGTGTAAGGACAGAAGGAGGGTGAAAGGACAGAAGGAGGGTGTAAGGACAGAAGGAGGGTGGAAGGACAGAAGGAGGGTGAAAGGACAGAAGGAGGGTGTAAGGACAGAAGGAGGGTGAAAGGACAGAAGGAGGGTGTAAGGACAGAAGGAGGGTGTAAGGACAGAAGGAGGGTGAAAGGACAGAAGGAGGGTGAAAGGACAGAAGGAAGGTGTAAGGACAGAAGGAGGGTGTAAGGACAGAAGGAGGGTGTAAGGACAGAAGGAGGGTGAAAGGACAGAAGGAGGGTGTAAGGACAGAAGGAGGGTGAAAGGACAGAAGGAGGGTGTAAGGACAGAAGGAGGGTGAAAGGACAGAAGGAGGGTGTAAGGACAGAAGGAGGGTGGAAGGACAGAAGGAGGGTGAAAGGACAGAAGGAGGGTGTAAGGACAGAAGGAGGGTGAAAGGACAGAAGGAGGGTGTAAGGACAGAAGGAGGGTGTAAGGACAGAAGGAGGGTGAAAGGACAGAAGGAGGGTGAAAGGACAGAAGGAGGGTGTAAGGACAGAAGGAGGGTGAAAGGACAGAAGGAGGGTGTAAGGACAGAAGGAGGGTGAAAGGACAGAAGGAGGGTGTAAGGACAGAAGGACGG
>NW_027316056.1:41309032-41320644 GCF_026437365.1 Eucyclogobius newberryi
CAAAACTGTTGGAAAGAGTTTCTGTTCTAAACTCGGTGAAAAATCCTGTATTATTCCTTCCTCAAGGCTCTGTCCTTGGACCACTGCTATTTACATTTAGTTGATGTAAACTCAACTCTAAACCAGAACTAAACCAGGACTAAACCAGGACTAAACCAGGACTAAACCAGGTCTAAACCAGGACTAAACCAGGACTAAACCAGGACTAAACCAGGACTAAACCAGAACTAAACCAGGTCTAAACCAGGACTAAACCAGGTCTAAACCAGGACTAAACCAGGACTAAACCAGGACTAAACCAGGTCTAAACCAGGTCTAAACCAGGACTAAACCAGGACTAAACCAGGACTAAACCTGGGCTAAACCAGGTCTAAACCAGGACTAAACCAGGACTGTTGTAAAAGTTTAGTGCAACTTGAACCATGCGAAACAGTTCTTTACTTGCAAAGTTTGTCACATATTTTCTTCTTTGTGTTTCAGACGTGGTCCAGACGTGGTCCTGACGTGGTCCAGACGTGGTCCTGACGTGGTCCTGACGTGGTCCAGACGTGGTCCAGACGTGGTCCTGACGTGGTCCAGACGTGGTCCAGACGTGGTCCAGACGTGGTCCAGACGTGGTCCAGACGTGGTCCAGTGGATCATCCCAGTTCCGTCCAAACGTCTGGATATTTAATGTTCTAAATGATGAGATTTCCTTTGCATTATTGACCACGTGGCACTGACTCATCCAACACAGTGAAGATGCAGCTCCAGGTCCTGGTTTAGTTCCATTTTCAGTTTTAGTTCAATTTTGTCTTATTTAAAAAAATGATTCAAATTATGGATTGTTTATAAATGTTTTTGTACAGATTGGGACATTTTGGTTTTAACGTTTGGTATTTTTTGGGGATTTAATAGAGAAACAGAAGAAAAATCCCACATTTGCCAGATTAAAAGCGATCAGGGAAGATTACTGTGATTTAAAAAATAAATAACATTTTGCTTTACATTTGGATATTGAAGAGCATGAGGTTCGAGGAGGTTCTGGACGACGTGGGCGGGTTCCACCGGTTCCAGTTCTTGGTTCTGTCCGTCCTCTGTCTCCCGCGCTTCATCGTGGCGCTTCACTTTCTGGTCCACAACTTCATCTCGGCCACTCCGGACCACCACTGCGCCCCGGGGCCGCTGGACCCCGAGCCAGGACTGGACCAGGACTACTTCGAGCCCCTGGACCTGGTCCTGACTCAGAGGTCCGGATCTCCAGGCTCATGTTGGGTCTACGGCCCGAACAACACCACCGTGTCCTGTCCACACGGATGGAGCTACAACCAGACGGACTTCACCTCCACCACCGCCACCGAGGTGCGGGTTTAGTCCTGGTTTAGACCTGGTTTAGCCCTGGTTTAGACCTGGTTTTGACCTGGTTTAGTCCTGGTTTAGTCCTGGTTTAGACCTGGTTTAGCCCTGGTTTAGACCTGGTTTTGACCTGGTTTAGTCCTGGTTTAGTCCTGGTTTAGACCTGGTTTAGTCCTGGTTTAGCCCTGGTTTAGTCCTGGTTTAGGCCTGGTTTAGACCTGGTTTAGTCCTGGTTTAGACCTGGTTTAGACCTGTTTTAGTCCTGGTTTAGACCTGGTTTAGTCCTGGTTTAGTCCTGGTTTAGTCCTGGTTTAGCCCTGGTTTAGTCCTGGTTTAGACCTGGTTTTGTCCTGGTTTAGACCTGGTTTAGTCCTGGTTTAGTCCTGGTTTAGTCCTGGTTTAGTCCTGGTTTAGACCTGGTTTAGTCCTGGTTTAGACATGGTTTAGACCTGACTTAGCCCTGGTTTAGCCCTGGTTTAGTCCTGGTTTAGTCCTGGTTTAGGCCTGGTTTAGACCTGGTTTAGTCCTGGTTTAGACCTGGTTTAGTCCTGGTTTAGCCCTGGTTTAGACCTGGTTTAGTCCTGGTTTAGACCTGGTTTAGTCCTGCTTTAGCCCTGATTTAGTCCTGGTTTAGTCCTGGTTTAGCCCTGGTTTAGTCCTGGTTTAGACCTGGTTTAGACCTGGTTTAGTCCTGGTTTAGACCTGGTTTCGTCCTGGTTTAGTCCTGGTTTAGTCCTGGTTTAGTCCTGGTTTAGCCCTGGTTTAGTCCTGGTTTAGTCCTGGTTTAGTCCTGGTTTAGACCTGGTTTAGACCTGACTTAGCCCTGGTTTAGCCCTGGTTTAGACCTGGTTTAGACCTGCTTTATCCCTGGTTTAGTCCCATCCCGCTCCTCTCTCTGCAGTGGGACCTGGTGTGCGATGACCGGAAGAGGAACCAGGTCTTGACCACTTACTTCTTCTTGGGCGTCACTGTGGGGTCTGTGATCTTTGGGCATCTGTCGGACAAGTGAGTGAAGCAGAAAACACTCTCATTTATGTCATTTATTCCGAAATATCCCGGCCGAAGGCTTTAATGACAGGGCCAGGAGCGACAGGCTCTGAAGGCTTTAATGACAGGACCAGGAGCGACAGGCTCTGAAGGCTTTAATGACAGGACCAGGAGCGACAGGCTCTGAAGGCTTTAATGACAGGACCAGGAGCGACAGGCTCTGAAGGCTTTAATGACAGGACCAGGAGGGACAGGCTCTGAAGGCTTTAATGACAGGACCAGGAGCGACAGGCTCTGAAGGCTTTAATGACAGGACCAGGAGCGACAGGCTCTGAAGGCTTTAATGACAGGACCAGGAGCGACAGGCTCTGAAGGCTTTAATGACAGGACCAGGAGCGACAGGCTCTGAAGGCTTTAATGACAGGACCAGGAGCGACAGGCTCTGAAGGCTTTAATGACAGGACCAGGAGCGACAGGCTCTGAAGGCTTTAATGACAGGGCCAGGAGCGACAGGCTCTGAAGGCTTTAATGACAGGGCCAGGAGCGACAGGCTCTGAAGGCTTTAATGACAGGACCAGGAGCGACAGGCTCTGAAGGCTTTAATGACAGGACCAGGAGCGACAGGCTCTGAAGGCTTTAATGACAGGACCAGGAGCGACAGGCTCTGAAGGCTTTAATGACAGGACCAGGAGCGACAGGCTCTGAAGGCTTTAATGACAGGACCAGGAGCGACAGGCTCTGAAGGCTTTAATGACAGGACCAGGAGCGACAGGCTCTGAAGGCTTTAATGACAGGGCCAGGAGCGACAGGCTCTGAAGGCTTTAATGACAGGGCCAGGAGCGACAGGCTCTGAAGGCTTTAATGACAGGGCCAGGAGCGACAGGCTCTGAAGGCTTTAATGACAGGACCAGGAGCGACAGGCTCTGAAGGCTTTAATGACAGGACCAGGAGCGACAGGCTCTGAAGGCTTTAATGACAGGACCAGGAGCGACAGGCTCTGAAGGCTTTAATGACAGGACCAGGAGCGACAGGCTCTGAAGGCTTTAATGACAGGGCCAGGAGCGACAGGCTCTGAAGGCTTTAATGACAGGACCAGGAGCGACAGGCTCTGAAGGCTTTAATGACAGGACCAGGAGCGACAGGCTCTGAAGGCTTTAATGACAGGACCAGGAGCGACAGGCTCTGAAGGCTTTAATGACAGGGCCAGGAGCGACAGGCTCTGAAGGCTTTAATGACAGGACCAGGAGCGACAGGCTCTGAAGGCTTTAATGACAGGACCAGGAGCGACAGGCTCTGAAGGCTTTAATGACAGGACCAGGAGCGACAGGCTCTGAAGGCTTTAATGACAGGACCAGGAGCGACAGGCTCTGAAGGCTTTAATGACAGGGCCAGGAGCGACAGGCTCTGAAGGCTTTAATGACAGGACCAGGAGCGACAGGCTCTGAAGGCTTTAATGACAGGACCAGGAGCGACAGGCTCTGAAGGCTTTAATGACAGGACCAGGAGCGACAGGCTCTGAAGGCTTTAATGACAGGACCAGGAGCGACAGGCTCTGAAGGCTTTAATGACAGGACCAGGAGCGACAGGCTCTGAAGGCTTTAATGACAGGACCAGGAGCGACAGGCTCTGAAGGCTTTAATGAGAGGACCAGGAGCGACAGGCTCTGAAGGCTTTAATGACAGGACCAGGAGCGACAGGCTCTGAAGGCTTTAATGACAGGACCAGGAGCGACAGGCTCTGAAGGCTTTAATGACAGGGCCAGGAGCGACAGGCTCTGAAGGCTTTAATGACAGGGCCAGGAGCGACAGGCTCTGAAGGCTTTAATGACAGGACCAGGAGCGACAGGCTCTGAAGGCTTTAATGACAGGACCAGGAGCGACAGGCTCTGAAGGCTTTAATGACAGGACCAGGAGCGACAGGCTCTGAAGGCTTTAATGACAGGACCAGGAGCGACAGGCTCTGAAGGCTTTAATGACAGGACCAGGAGCGACAGGCTCTGAAGGCTTTAATGACAGGGCCAGGAGCGACAGGCTCTGAAGGCTTTAATGACAGGGCCAGGAGCGACAGGCTCTGAAGGCTTTAATGACAGGACCAGGAGCGACAGGCTCTGAAGGCTTTAATGACAGGACCAGGAGCGACAGGCTCTGAAGGCTTTAATGACAGGACCAGGAGCGACAGGCTCTGAAGGCTTTAATGACAGGACCAGGAGCGACAGGCTCTGAAGGCTTTAATGACAGGACCAGGAGCGACAGGCTCTGAAGGCTTTAATGACAGGACCAGGAGCGACAGGCTCTGAAGGCTTTAATGACAGGACCAGGAGCGACAGGCTCTGAAGGCTTTAATGACAGGGCCAGGAGCGACAGGCTCTGAAGGCTTTAATGACAGGGCCAGGAGCGACAGGCTCTGAAGGCTTTAATGACAGGACCAGGAGCGACAGGCTCTGAAGGCTTTAATGACAGGACCAGGAGCGACAGGCTCTGAAGGCTTTAATGACAGGACCAGGAGCGACAGGCTCTGAAGGCTTTAATGACAGGACCAGGAGCGACAGGCTCTGAAGGCTTTAATGACAGGACCAGGAGCGACAGGCTCTGAAGGCTTTAATGACAGGACCAGGAGCGACAGGCTCTGAAGGCTTTAATGACAGGACCAGGAGCGACAGGCTCTGAAGGCTTTAATGACAGGACCAGGAGCGACAGGCTCTGAAGGCTTTAATGACAGGACCAGGAGCGACAGGCTCTGAAGGCTTTAATGACAGGACCAGGAGCGACAGGCTCTGAAGGCTTTAATGACAGGACCAGGAGCGACAGGCTCTGAAGGCTTTAATGACAGGACCAGGAGCGACAGGCTCTGAAGGCTTTAATGACAGGACCAGGAGCGACAGGCTCTGAAGGCTTTAATGACAGGACCAGGAGCGACAGGCTCTGAAGGCTTTAATGACAGGACCAGGAGCGACAGGCTCTGAAGGCTTTAATGACAGGACCAGGAGCGACAGGCTCTGAAGGCTTTAATGACAGGACCAGGAGCGACAGGCTCTGAAGGCTTTAATGACAGGACCAGGAGCGACAGGCTCTGAAGGCTTTAATGACAGGACCAGGAGCGACAGGCTCTGAAGGCTTTAATGACAGGACCAGGAGCGACAGGCTCTGAAGGCTTTAATGACAGGACCAGGAGCGACAGGCTCTGAAGGCTTTAATGACAGGGCCAGGAGCGACAGGCTCTGAAGGCTTTAATGACAGGGCCAGGAGCGACAGGCTCTGAAGGCTTTAATGACAGGGCCAGGAGCGACAGGCTCTGAAGGCTTTAATGACAGGACCAGGAGCGACAGGCTCTGAAGGCTTTAATGACAGGACCAGGAGCGACAGGCTCTGAAGGCTTTAATGACAGGACCAGGAGCGACAGGCTCTGAAGGCTTTAATGACAGGACCAGGAGCGACAGGCTCTGAAGGCTTTAATGACAGGGCCAGGAGCGACAGGCTCTGAAGGCTTTAATGACAGGACCAGGAGCGACAGGCTCTGAAGGCTTTAATGACAGGACCAGGAGCGACAGGCTCTGAAGGCTTTAATGACAGGACCAGGAGCGACAGGCTCTGAAGGCTTTAATGACAGGGCCAGGAGCGACAGGCTCTGAAGGCTTTAATGACAGGACCAGGAGCGACAGGCTCTGAAGGCTTTAATGACAGGACCAGGAGCGACAGGCTCTGAAGGCTTTAATGACAGGACCAGGAGCGACAGGCTCTGAAGGCTTTAATGACAGGACCAGGAGCGACAGGCTCTGAAGGCTTTAATGACAGGGCCAGGAGCGACAGGCTCTGAAGGCTTTAATGACAGGACCAGGAGCGACAGGCTCTGAAGGCTTTAATGACAGGACCAGGAGCGACAGGCTCTGAAGGCTTTAATGACAGGACCAGGAGCGACAGGCTCTGAAGGCTTTAATGACAGGACCAGGAGCGACAGGCTCTGAAGGCTTTAATGACAGGACCAGGAGCGACAGGCTCTGAAGGCTTTAATGACAGGACCAGGAGCGACAGGCTCTGAAGGCTTTAATGACAGGACCAGGAGCGACAGGCTCTGAAGGCTTTAATGACAGGACCAGGAGCGACAGGCTCTGAAGGCTTTAATGACAGGACCAGGAGCGACAGGCTCTGAAGGCTTTAATGAGAGGACCAGGAGCGACAGGCTCTGAAGGCTTTAATGACAGGACCAGGAGCGACAGGCTCTGAAGGCTTTAATGACAGGACCAGGAGCGACAGGCTCTGAAGGCTTTAATGACAGGGACCAGGAGCGACAGGCTCTGAAGGCTTTAATGACAGGGCCAGGAGCGACAGGCTCTGAAGGCTTTAATGACAGGACCAGGAGCGACAGGCTCTGAAGGCTTTAATGACAGGACCAGGAGCGACAGGCTCTGAAGGCTTTAATGACAGGACCAGGAGCGACAGGCTCTGAAGGCTTTAATGACAGGACCAGGAGCGACAGGCTCTGAAGGCTTTAATGACAGGACCAGGAGCGACAGGCTCTGAAGGCTTTAATGACAGGACCAGGAGCGACAGGCTCTGAAGGCTTTAATGACAGGACCAGGAGCGACAGGCTCTGAAGGCTTTAATGACAGGGCCAGGAGCGACAGGCTCTGAAGGCTTTAATGACAGGACCAGGAGCGACAGGCTCTGAAGGCTTTAATGACAGGACCAGGAGCGACAGGCTCTGAAGGCTTTAATGACAGGACCAGGAGCGACAGGCTCTGAAGGCTTTAATGACAGGACCAGGAGCGACAGGCTCTGAAGGCTTTAATGACAGGACCAGGAGCGACAGGCTCTGAAGGCTTTAATGACAGGGCCAGGAGCGACAGGCTCTGAAGGCTTTAATGACAGGGCCAGGAGCGACAGGCTCTGAAGGCTTTAATGACAGGACCAGGAGCGACAGGCTCTGAAGGCTTTAATGACAGGACCAGGAGCGACAGGCTCTGAAGGCTTTAATGACAGGACCAGGAGCGACAGGCTCTGAAGGCTTTAATGACAGGACCAGGAGCGACAGGCTCTGAAGGCTTTAATGACAGGACCAGGAGCGACAGGCTCTGAAGGCTTTAATGACAGGACCAGGAGCGACAGGCTCTGAAGGCTTTAATGACAGGGCCAGGAGCGACAGGCTCTGAAGGCTTTAATGACAGGGCCAGGAGCGACAGGCTCTGAAGGCTTTAATGACAGGGCCAGGAGCGACAGGCTCTGAAGGCTTTAATGACAGGACCAGGAGCGACAGGCTCTGAAGGCTTTAATGACAGGACCAGGAGCGACAGGCTCTGAAGGCTTTAATGACAGGGCCAGGAGCGACAGGCTCTGAAGGCTTTAATGACAGGACCAGGAGCGACAGGCTCTGAAGGCTTTAATGACAGGACCAGGAGCGACAGGCTCTGAAGGCTTTAATGACAGGGCCAGGAGCGACAGGCTCTGAAGGCTTTAATGACAGGACCAGGAGCGACAGGCTCTGAAGGCTTTAATGACAGGACCAGGAGCGACAGGCTCTGAAGGCTTTAATGACAGGACCAGGAGCGACAGGCTCTGAAGGCTTTAATGACAGGACCAGGAGCGACAGGCTCTGAAGGCTTTAATGACAGGACCAGGAGCGACAGGCTCTGAAGGCTTTAATGACAGGACCAGGAGCGACAGGCTCTGAAGGCTTTAATGACAGGACCAGGAGCGACAGGCTCTGAAGGCTTTAATGACAGGACCAGGAGCGACAGGCTCTGAAGGCTTTAATGACAGGACCAGGAGCGACAGGCTCTGAAGGCTTTAATGACAGGACCAGGAGCGACAGGCTCTGAAGGCTTTAATGACAGGACCAGGAGCGACAGGCTCTGAAGGCTTTAATGACAGGACCAGGAGCGACAGGCTCTGAAGGCTTTAATGACAGGACCAGGAGCGACAGGCTCTGAAGGCTTTAATGACAGGACCAGGAGCGACAGGCTCTGAAGGCTTTAATGACAGGGCCAGGAGCGACAGGCTCTGAAGGCTTTAATGACAGGACCAGGAGCGACAGGCTCTGAAGGCTTTAATGACAGGACCAGGAGCGACAGGCTCTGAAGGCTTTAATGACAGGACCAGGAGCGACAGGCTCTGAAGGCTTTAATGACAGGACCAGGAGCGACAGGCTCTGAAGGCTTTAATGACAGGACCAGGAGCGACAGGCTCTGAAGGCTTTAATGACAGGACCAGGAGCGACAGGCTCTGAAGGCTTTAATGACAGGACCAGGAGCGACAGGCTCTGAAGGCTTTAATGACAGGACCAGGAGCGACAGGCTCTGAAGGCTTTAATGACAGGACCAGGAGCGACAGGCTCTGAAGGCTTTAATGACAGGGCCAGGAGCGACAGGCTCTGAAGGCTTTAATGACAGGACCAGGAGCGACAGGCTCTGAAGGCTTTAATGACAGGACCAGGAGCGACAGGCTCTGAAGGCTTTAATGACAGGACCAGGAGCGACAGGCTCTGAAGGCTTTAATGACAGGACCAGGAGCGACAGGCTCTGAAGGCTTTAATGACAGGACCAGGAGCGACAGGCTCTGAAGGCTTTAATGACAGGACCAGGAGCGACAGGCTCTGAAGGCTTTAATGACAGGACCAGGAGCGACAGGCTCTGAAGGCTTTAATGACAGGACCAGGAGCGACAGGCTCTGAAGGCTTTAATGACAGGACCAGGAGCGACAGGCTCTGAAGGCTTTAATGACAGGACCAGGAGCGACAGGCTCTGAAGGCTTTAATGACAGGACCAGGAGCGACAGGCTCTGAAGGCTTTAATGACAGGACCAGGAGCGACAGGCTCTGAAGGCTTTAATGACAGGACCAGGAGCGACAGGCTCTGAAGGCTTTAATGACAGGACCAGGAGCGACAGGCTCTGAAGGCTTTAATGACAGGACCAGGAGCGACAGGCTCTGAAGGCTTTAATGACAGGACCAGGAGCGACAGGCTCTGAAGGCTTTAATGACAGGACCAGGAGCGACAGGCTCTGAAGGCTTTAATGACAGGACCAGGAGCGACAGGCTCTGAAGGCTTTAATGACAGGACCAGGAGCGACAGGCTCTGAAGGCTTTAATGACAGGACCAGGAGCGACAGGCTCTGAAGGCTTTAATGACAGGACCAGGAGCGACAGGCTCTGAAGGCTTTAATGACAGGACCAGGAGCGACAGGCTCTGAAGGCTTTAATGACAGGACCAGGAGCGACAGGCTCTGAAGGCTTTAATGACAGGACCAGGAGCGACAGGCTCTGAAGGCTTTAATGACAGGACCAGGAGCGACAGGCTCTGAAGGCTTTAATGACAGGACCAGGAGCGACAGGCTCTGAAGGCTTTAATGACAGGACCAGGAGCGACAGGCTCTGAAGGCTTTAATGACAGGACCAGGAGCGACAGGCTCTGAAGGCTTTAATGACAGGACCAGGAGCGACAGGCTCTGAAGGCTTTAATGACAGGACCAGGAGCGACAGGCTCTGAAGGCTTTAATGACAGGACCAGGAGCGACAGGCTCTGAAGGCTTTAATGACAGGACCAGGAGCGACAGGCTCTGAAGGCTTTAATGACAGGACCAGGAGCGACAGGCTCTGAAGGCTTTAATGACAGGACCAGGAGCGACAGGCTCTGAAGGCTTTAATGACAGGACCAGGAGCGACAGGCTCTGAAGGCTTTAATGACAGGACCAGGAGCGACAGGCTCTGAAGGCTTTAATGACAGGACCAGGAGCGACAGGCTCTGAAGGCTTTAATGACAGGACCAGGAGCGACAGGCTCTGAAGGCTTTAATGACAGGACCAGGAGCGACAGGCTCTGAAGGCTTTAATGACAGGACCAGGAGCGACAGGCTCTGAAGGCTTTAATGACAGGACCAGGAGCGACAGGCTCTGAAGGCTTTAATGACAGGACCAGGAGCGACAGGCTCTGAAGGCTTTAATGACAGGACCAGGAGCGACAGGCTCTGAAGGCTTTAATGACAGGACCAGGAGCGACAGGCTCTGAAGGCTTTAATGACAGGACCAGGAGCGACAGGCTCTGAAGGCTTTAATGACAGGACCAGGAGCGACAGGCTCTGAAGGCTTTAATGACAGGACCAGGAGCGACAGGCTCTGAAGGCTTTAATGACAGGACCAGGAGCGACAGGCTCTGAAGGCTTTAATGACAGGACCAGGAGCGACAGGCTCTGAAGGCTTTAATGACAGGACCAGGAGCGACAGGCTCTGAAGGCTTTAATGACAGGACCAGGAGCGACAGGCTCTGAAGGCTTTAATGACAGGACCAGGAGCGACAGGCTCTGAAGGCTTTAATGACAGGACCAGGAGCGACAGGCTCTGAAGGCTTTAATGACAGGACCAGGAGCGACAGGCTCTGAAGGCTTTAATGACAGGACCAGGAGCGACAGGCTCTGAAGGCTTTAATGACAGGACCAGGAGCGACAGGCTCTGAAGGCTTTAATGACAGGACCAGGAGCGACAGGCTCTGAAGGCTTTAATGACAGGACCAGGAGCGACAGGCTCTGAAGGCTTTAATGACAGGACCAGGAGCGACAGGCTCTGAAGGCTTTAATGACAGGACCAGGAGCGACAGGCTCTGAAGGCTTTAATGACAGGACCAGGAGCGACAGGCTCTGAAGGCTTTAATGACAGGACCAGGAGCGACAGGCTCTGAAGGCTTTAATGACAGGGCCAGGAGCGACAGGCTCTGAAGGCTTTAATGACAGGACCAGGAGCGACAGGCTCTGAAGGCTTTAATGACAGGACCAGGAGCGACAGGCTCTGAAGGCTTTAATGACAGGACCAGGAGCGACAGGCTCTGAAGGCTTTAATGACAGGACCAGGAGCGACAGGCTCTGAAGGCTTTAATGACAGGACCAGGAGCGACAGGCTCTGAAGGCTTTAATGACAGGACCAGGAGCGACAGGCTCTGAAGGCTTTAATGACAGGACCAGGAGCGACAGGCTCTGAAGGCTTTAATGACAGGACCAGGAGCGACAGGCTCTGAAGGCTTTAATGACAGGACCAGGAGCGACAGGCTCTGAAGGCTTTAATGACAGGACCAGGAGCGACAGGCTCTGAAGGCTTTAATGACAGGACCAGGAGCGACAGGCTCTGAAGGCTTTAATGACAGGACCAGGAGCGACAGGCTCTGAAGGCTTTAATGACAGGACCAGGAGCGACAGGCTCTGAAGGCTTTAATGACAGGACCAGGAGCGACAGGCTCTGAAGGCTTTAATGACAGGACCAGGAGCGACAGGCTCTGAAGGCTTTAATGACAGGACCAGGAGCGACAGGCTCTGA